>NC_057797.1:625044572-625159910 GCF_018294505.1 Triticum aestivum
GAATTTGATTTTCCCTCACCGGCGTATGAGCATTTTTAGCGGCGAACACGAATGTTGTAGCAACACCAGTATGTACTCACACGGAGGGCCATACATCTCCACGACCTTTTTCTAGGTCTGGGAATCTCATTAAGGCAATTTTGTCAAATGGGATAGTGGAAAACAGGCAACTTTTGGCAACATACACTATTTTTTATGCAAAACTAGGCACCCATGTTGGCAATAAGCCCCCCCCCCTTTGTAGGATCGAAAGTATGTCTAGAGGGGGGTGATTAGACTACTTGACCAAATAAAAATCTATCTTTTTCCCAATTTTAGTCTTTGGCAGATTTTAGCTATCTTAGCATAAGTCAAGCAATCTTAACACAATTCAAGCAAGCATGCAAAGAGTCTATGAGCAGCGGAAAGTAAAACATGCAACTTGCAAGAATATAAAGGGAAGGGTTTGGAGAATTCAAACGCAATTGGAGACACGGATGTTTTTGTCGTGGTTCCGATAGATGGTGCTATCGTACATCCACGTTGATGGAGACTTCAACCCACGGAGGGTAACGGTTGCGCGAGTCCACGGAGGGCTCCACCCACGAAGGGTCCACGAAGAAGCAACCTTGTCTATCCCATCATGACCATTGCCCACGAAGGACTTGCCTCACTAGCGGTAGATCTTCACGAAGTAGGCGATCTCCTTGCCCTTACAAACTCCTTGGTTCAACTCCACAATCTTTGTCGGAGGCTCCCAAGTGACACCTAGCCAATCTAGGAGACACCACTCTCCAAGAAGTAACAAATGGTGTGTTGATGATGAACTCCTTGCTCTTGTGCTTCAAATGATAGTCTCCCCAACACTCAACTCCCTCTCACAGGATATGGATTTGGTGGAAAGAAGGTTTGAGTGGAAAGCAACTTGGGGAAGGCTAGAGATCAAGATTCATACTGTAGGAATGGAATATCTTGGCCTCAACACATGAGTAGGTGGTTTTCTCTCAGAAAATATGTATTGGAAGTGTAGGTATGTTCTGATGGCTCTCTCTTCGAATGAAGAGTGGGTGGAGGGGTATATATAGCCTCCACACAAAAACTAACCGTTACACACAATTTACCAATCTCGGTGAGACCGAAGTGAAAAACTCGGTCGGACCGATTTAGCAAACCTAGTGACCGTTAGGATTTTCGGTGGGACTGAGATGCAACTCGGTAGGACCGATATGGTTAGGGTTAGGGCATAACGTAATCTCGGTGTGACCGATTACACAAACTCGGTGGGACCGATTTTGGTAATAAGCTAACCAGAGAGTTGGTCAGGTAAACTCGGTGGGACCGATCGCTCATTTCGGTGGGACTGAAATGTTACGAAAGAGAAACAGAGAGTTTACATTGCAATCTCGGTGGGACCGATCGCTCATCTCGGTAGGACCGAAACGTTACAAAGGGAAACAGAGAGATTACAACCCCATCTCGGTGTGACTGAAATCCCTATCGGTGAGACCGGTTTGCCTAGGGTTTGTGGCAGTGGCTATGACATTTGAAACTCGGTGGCGCCGGATAGAAAGAATCGGTAGGGCCGAGTTTGACTTTTGGTTTAGGTCATATGTAGATGTGGGAAGGCAGTTGAGGATTTTGGAGCATATCACTAAGCATTATGAAGCAAGAGCCTCATTAAACAACACCTCATCCCTTCTTGATAGTATTGACTTTTCGTATAGACTCAATGTGATCTTGGATCACTAAAATATAAAATGTAGAGTCTTGAGATTTGAGCTTGAGCCAATCTTTTTGTCCTTAATATTTTGAGGGGTCCACATTCCTCATCCATGCCGTGCCATTCATCGAGCTTTTCCTGAAATATCAATCTTGGAATAGCATTAGCTCAATGAGATATATATTGTTAGGAATTACCAAAACCACCTAGGGATAGTTGCACTTTCAATCTCCCCCTTTTTGGTAATTGATGACAACATATAGATCAAAGCTTCGACAAATGATAATAAGAGTGAAAAACATTGTCGCTTTGAGAAATATGTGAAAGGCAAGAGCTCCCCCTAAATTTGTGCATAGTTTATGGTTTGCTTTGGACTGCAAATGCACACAGAGTTAGGCTCATGGGTTACTCTTCCATGTCACATACATCTTGGTGGAGCGCTCAAAATGATAATAATTAAATGCATGCACTCATCACCAAGCAAAGTGAATGATTATATAGGGATAAAAAGATAATGTCATCCAACAAGCATTAATGTAGCATATGATCAAACACATGATCATCCAAGTATCACATAGACAAAAGGTATCTCAAACAAGCAAGGCAAATAAAGTTCAACCACCAAAGCAAGAGAGAATAAAGAGCAACGCTCTCTCTCGAAGCCTATGATCTATACATTTTTCTCCCCCTTCGGCAACAAGTTACCAAAAAGTTCCTAGAAAATGCATAGCCCTAAATCGTCTCTCAGGCTTGGTCTTCAGGTGGTGCTGTCTGGATAACTCCAAGAACGAAGGCTTCAGTCGAAGTAGATGGAGCTGATGGAGTAGGTGCTGGAGCTGGTGGCACTGAAGCTTTAGCTGGTGCAGATGATGTGGCTCTGGTGTCTGGAACAGGCACTGCAGCAGACCTCTGAGCTCTAGGCACTCTCGCAAATGTATCAGTGGTTGTCTTTCCCTTCCTCTCCTGCATATCATCTTGAAGTTGCTCCATAACAGACTGAATTTCAGTTACCTTCACATCCAAGTCATAGAATTTTTGCTCCAGGATTCTTTCCAAGCTCTCCTGGTTTTGAGTCAGGGTGGCCAGTCCCTTCTCAATCCTCAGAGTGGATGCAATCAGGTAGCCAAGCTGATCTTGCTTGCTCTTCAGGAGATACTAAGATGCTTCTTCAGTAGTTGGCATCCTTGCAGCCTTTTCAGCTTTTGCCTTCTCCTTCTTGGCTTGTGCGTGCATAGAAGATAGTTCATACTCATTCATAACCACAGTGTTGTCCTCGAAGTCTGGATAGATAGGCATGTGCTCCTTGTCCAGCAGATATGTACCAGTGCCCATCTTGGAGTTGATCAGCTCCTGGATCTGTGGGGCGTACCCACAACTCCTTTTTTGATCTGCAGCTGTCCTCTTGATAGTTTCAACTATTAGGCTCATGACTTTGAACTTTTGTGGGACATCAAAGATGTGAAGCAAGTTTATTGCATGGCCTCTGATTATCTTGTGATCACCTGACTTTGGCAAGAGAGTGTGCCTGAGGATCCAGTTGATGGTTGGCAAGCCTGATAGAAGGTAATGTATAGATCCAAACTTATGTGTCTCAAGAGCAGCATCTGGGATCTCCTTGTACATGTGTGCCATTGTGTTGTGATCCTTCTTCCTGTTGGCATAGACATCCAAGTCATCTTCACTCTCTTTTGGGGCATTGATCAACTTCGCCCATTCAGCAACCGTGGACTGGTACCTCGTACCTTCAGACATCCAGACAATCCTTTCATCTGGGTAGAAATGAGCTATGGAGTAGAACTGCATGATGAGCTCATCATTCCATTTTGTGAACTTCTGAGCCACAAACTCATCAACTCCACAAGCCTTAAAATTGTCATGTACATCTGGATAGTGATCCTCATTCTCCTTGATGTAGTCCCAGTCGACCCATCTCATGTCACACACTATGGGCTTCTTGCCAAGCAACACTGTCTCATAGAAGTCATGTTGTTCCTTTGTATGGAACCTGTAATCCACAGCAGTCCTCCTCCTGGTGGCATATGGATCAGACTCTCTCCATAGCCTCAGACCTGAGTCCTTCCTTATCTTCATGTTCTCAGCTATTGGATGAGTATCATTGTGATCTGGGATTTTTGGCTTCAGCTTCCTCAAGACATGTGACTCATGATCTTTTTCTTCCATTTCAGCTTCAGGCACTGGGGCCTTGTTCTTTTCCTCGCAGGGATGTTCCTGGTGCTCCTCTTTGGTTTTTGGCTTTGGAGCTGGAGCAGCAGCCTTTGGAGCGATCTTAGGCTTAGATGGAACAGCCCCTGCCCTGATGGCATCACCCATAAGCTTCTGAGCTTTGGGTGCTGGTGCAGCATCTTCTTCCTCTTCCTCTTCAGAATCTTTCATGATTGAGGATCTCACAAGCACGCTAGCAGTGGTCTTTTTGACCCTCTCCTTCCTCTTCTTCCCTTCTGCAGCAGCCTCTTTGGGTTCAGATTCCAAAGGGACTTGAGTAGATGCTCTAGCCTTAGACATTGGAATTCTCTTTGAAGGAACCTTTTGCTTCATGCCTAGCTTGGTGGCAGCAGCAGTGCTATATTCCTTCTTAACCACTTTCTTCTTGGAAGTGGCCTCATCCTCAACTGCCACATAGTCTTCATCCTCGGATTCAGAGGTCTTCTTCTTTCTGGCCCTGGTGGCAGCTTTGGGTAAGTTGTTTGGGGTGCTCCTGCTACCATCATCTGAACTGCTAGAGGGACTAGTGCCCTCACTCAGGTGAACCTGCTCCTATGACCTGTTCTGGCTGTCACTCTGATCAGACATATTGCAAACACTGACAGCAGACCCTGTGAATAGATATAGATGAGATAGAGTGGATGAGCATCACAAAATGCAGAGGTTTTTGCAAAAGAATGAGCCAAAAACTTAGTTTTAGTTTTCCACAGAAAGTATTTCGGATCAACCGATTTGTAAACTCGGTGATACCGAAGCAGCTGTTGGAACCTAAACTAGTGAACTCGGTCAGACCGAGTCACAGTTCGGTGGCATCGAGACTGCTAGGGTTTCACAAAGTCCTGAACTCGGTCACACCGATTTGCAATTCTCGGTCAGACCGAAAATTACATGTGCAATGGCCTGAGCCGAATCGGTGGTACCGAGTTCCACAACTCGGTGGGTCCGAGATGGTTTTAGCAGAAATCTAACCCTAAATTTTTAATTTACGACTAAACTACGGAGTGTTTTGACTGGATAAGAATGATCTCAATCGTGGCAAGATACATGGCGAACACAATGTGCTAGGAATCAGATAGGGATAGCATAGTGATCGAGTTCATACCCTAGTTCAGCGGAGAACTCGCTACGGCGGCACGGCGGGGATGATTCCCATTGACGGCGGCGGAGACCAGCGGCAGGAGGCGGCTGGCGACGAGGAAGATGATCCGGAGACCCTGGAGGCAGAGCGGGCTAAGCGCGGGTCGAGGAGGTTCAGAAAGTTTTCCAAAATTTGACCCGTCGGTATATATAGCCCGACCCTGTCGGTGTGACCGAGTGGAACAACTCGGTGGCACCGAGATTCATAACTGCAAGCAGTTACTGAAACTCTGTGTGACCGAAAGATTTGAATCGGTTGCACCGAGGTAGAAAACCTAGATCGACCTAGTGATCTCGGTATGATCGAAATGGGTGAATCGGTCAGACCGAAACGCACAAAGAAGTTTTGGAAGTCTAAGTCTATGACAAATCGGGGACTCCGAGTGCTCCTCACACAGAGTGGTTCGAATCTGACTTGATCAAATTTTGTGATGCAGCATGAATAGAGTTTGAGACGAGAAAAGCATAGATAGCTAGAGAAGGTTCTTAGTCATTCTTGTCCATCCACTTGGCCAAAAGAAAAGGAAACCAATCAATCAAAACAACAAGTGGATGTCCCCGAATGAGTAAATTATGCAACCAACATGCTCACACAATAAAATGGCAAATGAAATATGTGGCAAAGCATGCACAAACAATTCTAGCATCTATCAAGCAATTGGCGATGACTAGGTCATCTATATATGAGTATATTGACTTAGGAGTCAAATGAGAACATTTGATCATAGGTCATACTCATCGTTTAAGCACAAGTGGGGTTACCACTTTTACATAAAGCATTGTTGTGTTCACTCCATTAGAGTTGCTTTAACTCAATTGTTAGAGTAAAGCTCCCCCTAGATGTGAGATCCCCCCTAAGAGGGATGAACTAACCTTGGGTTTTGTCGATGATGACTTCATGTAGGTGTTGAAGATGTGGATGCTCTATGTTGATGTAGATCATTTGGAGCTATCCTTTGGAGTGAGTTGCACTTTCAATACCTACACGGGTTAGTCCCACAAGGAACAAACAAGGGTATCCATAGACATAGAGTGATGCACACATAAGATGATGTCTATGAAAGCTTTAGGTTACCTCGTCCCTTGTCTTACCAACAAGAGGGTTTGTGACTCCTTGAACTAGTGCAAGATGTGGAAGTTGATTGCACTTGTTCTTGCCAGAATGATAAGAGTGAAGTATATTGGCAGAGTCACCCTCAAGAACTCTTCTAGTTCTTCTTTTTTGGGATGCACACCATCTTGATGGGAATCCTCGGAGTTGTAGTTGTACTTGATGAAGTGGAACTTGATGTAGTCTTGGGAACCCACTTGACCAAGGCCTTAGGAGCTTCTTCAAATGCATCAATTTCCTCTTGAAGCTTGTCCTTGCCTTTTTGCTTGTGGTCTTGTGGTGGAAGTTCATCTTGAGCTTGTGTCCCTTTGGATGAAGTAGGATCATACTTCTCTTGTTGAGGAACAAACTTCGTCTTGGGGTATTGATCTTCTTCCCACTCAACTCCATTGGCATTGAACTTACGTTCAAAACCAATACCTTGATTCTTCCGCTGCCTTCCTTGCTTGCGTCCAATTTCCTCGAATTGCTTACTCCCAGCAAGGCTCTTGTAAACACCTTTCTCTATAATTCCCTTCAATAAGCTATTTTCTTGCTCAAGTGTAACTTGGCTAAGAGAATCATTAGTGGAATCAAGAGAACTACTTGAAGCAACAACATTGGATTTAGCATGATTATCATTACTACTAGAAGAAGAATCCTTCTTGTTCTTGTTACTAGACTTGACTTGAGGCATGTAAGTGGATAAGAGTAAACGCTTGGCAATGTAAGAAGAACTTTTCTTGCGAAGATCATCATTGATTGCCTTTAAGAACTCATGCTCTTGCTCAAGGTTGAGCTTTTTAAAACGTAATTTCTCATGAGTCCTTAATAGTTCTCGATGATCTCCTAAGATAGTTTCATGAGCTAACTTAAGAGTGTTTAGTTCTTTAGTTAGAGACTCAATCTTCTCCTTATCATTGTCATTCGTTTCACCATAGTTGTCAACGAGTAACTCATCATCACCTAACAAGTCATCTTCATCACTATTGAAATCAACATACTCGGGGTGTGATACCTTTGGACCTTTGGCCATGAAGCATCTTCCAATTCCTTCATTTGGTGAATCAAATATGTGGTAGGAGTTGGTTGACACAAGTGCTAGTCCGGCAACACCTTCATCTTGAGTATGTTCGGAGTCGGAGTGATAGCTTCTCTCGGAGTCAGAGTCGGATACCCATTCACCAACATGAGCTTGATGTCTTCGTCTTGTGTAGCTCCTTGATGACTTGTCCTTCCTTTCTGAATCCTTGCTTCTCCGAGGGTGTCTTCGTTCATATCGATCATCCCTACTCCTTCTCTCCCTTGATAGTGATTCTTCTCTTGTACTTCTTCTTTTGGGAGAATCTTCTCTTCTCTTGTGGGGAGCCATACACTCATTGGAGTAGTGTCCGGGTCTTCCACAATTGTAGCAGTTTCGCTCTCGACTAGAAGATCTTTTGTCATTGTAGGACCTTGACTTGGAACTTCTTTCCTTGCTTCTACTCTTGTAGAACTTGTTGAAGTTCTTCACCATTAGGCTCAATTCTTCATTGAAGGTTTGTTTCTCACTTGATGATGTGGGAGATTCACATGAGGCTTTGTAAGCACCACTTGACTTGTTATGGAGCTCCTCCTTATCCTTGAGTGACATCTCATGAGCAACAATTCTTCCAATGACTTCCGTTGGCTTGAGATCTTTGTAATTTGGCATCATTTGGATCAATGTGCATACGGTATCGTATTTTCCATCCAAGGCTCTTAGGATCTTCTTGATGATGAATTTGTCGGTCATCTCTTCACTTCCTAAGCCGGCAATCTCATTTGTGATAAGAGCAAGCCTAGAGTACATTTTAGCGACACCTTCACCATCCTTCATTTTGAACTTGTCAAGTTGACTTTGAAGCACATCCAACTTGGATTCCTTGACAGAGTCGGTACCTTCATGCATATCAATCAAAGTATCCCAAATTTCCTTTGCATTCTCAAGACGGCTGATTTTGTGAATTCTTTGGGGCACAATCCGTTGAAGAGGATATCACAAGCTTGAGCATTGTATTGTAGCATCTTCAACTCATCCGCGGTAGCTTCATGATTCGGTTCTCTCCCATCAAAGAATTCACCTTGCAAGCCAACACACACAATAGGCCAAATGGCGGGGTTATGTCCAAGAATATGCATTTTCATCTTATGCTTCCAACTAGCAAAATTTGTACCATCAAAGTAAAGACCTCTACGGTGATAATTTCCCTCGCTAGACGCCATACTCTCCTAGTTTGTGAAACCAAGGCTATGACCACCAAAAGCTATGGAAATCAAAGCAAATGGAGACCAAAGCTCTGATACCACTTGTAGGATCGAAAGTATGTCTAGAGGGGGTGATTAGACTACTTGAACAAATAAAAATCTATCCTTTTCCCAATTTTAGTCTTTGGCAGATTTTAGCTATCTTAGCACAAGTCAAGAAATCTTAACACAATTCAAGAAAGCATGCAAAGAGTCTATGAGCAGCGGAAAGTAAAGCATGCAACTTGCAAGAATGTAAAGGGTAGGGTTTGGAGAATTCAAACGCAATTGGAGACACGTATGTTTTTGTCGTGGTTCCGATAGGTGGTGCTATCGTATATCCACGTTGATGGAGACTTCAACCCACAGAGGGTAACGGTTGCGCGAGTCCACAGAGGGCTCCACCCACGAAGGGTCCACGAAGAAGCAACCTTGTCTATCCCATCATGACCATTGCCCATGAAGGAATTACCTCACTAGCGGTAGATCTTCACGAAGTAGGCGATCTCCTTGCCCTTACAAACTCCTTGGTTCAACTCCACAATCTTTGTCGGAGGCTCCCAAGTGACACCTAGCCAATCTAGGAGACACCACTCTCCAAGAAGTAACAAATGGTGTGTTGATGATGAACTCCTTGCTCTTGTGCTTCAAATGATAGTCTCCCCAACACTCAACTCTCTCTCACAGGATATGGATTTTGTGGAAAGAAGGTTTGAGTGGAAAGCAACTTGGGGAAGGCTAGAGATCAAGATTCATACTGTAGGAATGGAATATCTTGGCCTCAACACATGAGTAGGTGGTTTTCTCTCAGAAAATATGTATTGGAAGTGTAGGTATGTTCTGATGGCTCTCTCTTCGAATGAAGAGTGGGTGGAGGGGTATATATAGCCTCCACACAAAAACTAACTGTTACACACAATTTACCAATCTCGATGAGACCGAAGTGAAAAACTCGGTCGGACCGATTTAGCAAACCTAGTGACCGTTAGGATTTTCGGTGGGACTGAGATGCAACTCGGTAGGACCGATATGGTTAGGGTTAGGGCATAACGTAATCTCGTGTGACCGATTACACAAACTCGGTGGGACCGATTTTGGTAATAAGCTAACCAGAGAGTTGGTCAGGTAAACTCGGTGGGACCGATCGCTCATTTCGGTGGGACTGAAATGTTACGAAAGAGAAACAGAGAGTTTACATTGCAATCTCGGTGGGACCGATCGCTCATCTCGGTAGGACCGAATCGTTACGACGGGAAACAGAGAGATTACAACCCCATCTCGGTGTCACTGAAATCCCTATCGGTGAGACCAATTTGCCTAGGGTTTGTGGCAGTGGCTATCACATTTGAAACTCGGTGGCGCCGGATAGAAAGAATCGGTAGGGCCGAGTTTGACTTTTGGTTTAGGTCATATGTGGATGTGGGAAGGTAGTTGAGGGTTTTGGAGCATATCACTAAGCACTATGAAGCAAGAGCCTCATTAAACAACACCTCATCCCTCCTTGATAGTATTGGCTTTTCCTATAGACTTAATGTGATCTTGGATCACTAAAATATAAAATGTAGAGTCTTGAGCTTTGAGCTTGAGCCAATCTTTTTGTCCTTAATATTTTGAGGGGTCCACATTCCTCATCCATGCCATGCCATTCATTGAGCTTTTCCTGAAATATTAATTTTGGAATAGCATTAGCTCAATGAGCTATATGTTGTTAGGAATTACCAAAACCACCTAGGGATAGTTGCACTTTCACCCCCCCCCAACTATACTAGTCATTTTTTGATGAAAATTAATATGACATTTTAGGCATTTTTAGGACAAATGTCATGCAAATACCTACGTTAGGCATTTTTATGGATGCACGCCAGACAATGTTCTTGTGAGGCTTTCGCTGGAATTCGTGTAGCAACATTTGTTGTTAGGAAAATTTGGAGAACTGTGTTAGGCAGTTTTAGGCATTTCCTGGGTTTATCACTAGGCAATTTTTTTTGTTGTGCGGCAGGCAATTGTGTTTTCATTGAAGCTTTCTTATGAGGTAGTTTAGCAACTCATGGCGGGAATTGGTGAACTTTTAGTTATGACATGGCGGACAAACAAAAACAGAGGACCACATTTGCTTCAAAAATATGCAATGATATAGTATGTATTTTTACTTCTGCTTTGCAGGAGTAGTAGCACGTGATATCCCAATGCTAATTTATAGGGATTCAGATATGCGGTGTGGGCACTTCAATTTTGTAGATTCTGACTTTATTGTAGGCATTCTAATTGTAGGTTCAGATATGTGTTGTAGGGAATTTTTGGACATATTGTATGCATATTAATTCTACATTTCTTAATATTTGCAGGCGTCTTAATTTTGCATTTCAGAATATATGCACACATTATAATTGTGCATTCTGAGTATATGAACAACAGGCAATATTTTGACATCCATACGCCATTTTTCAGGTAAATTTGGGTTCCCATTGTAGGCATAAGTTGGGTAGTAGCTTTTTATATGTTTTTCATGCTTTGGGCAATAAGTTTGGGCCGAAGTTGATATTTTTTGTATGCAATAAAACAAAACAGTAATTCAAACACAATGAATTCCTTTTAACAAAACATAAGAGTAATGGCTGCAAGACTTAATGAAGGCAATTTCTGGACACATTGTAGGCATTTTAACTACAAGATTCAGACATATTTGCAAGTTCAGGAATTTCATTTTTATTAGTTCAAACATTTTTATTAACATTGCATGTTTGTGAGAATGGACATATTATATCTTCACAAGCCAGCAAACTTCTTTTCACTCAATTGTCAATCTCTATTTCCTTCTTTTGATTTCTTAGTTGCATGAGGACGAGCATGACTTAAGCTTGGGAGGGGGTGATGGCTCGAGATTTTACCACTTTTAGTAGGGGATTTTGATACGGTTTTCACCAGGTTTTCGATATTTCCAACGGTAATCCTTCGTTGGGGAAGAAAACTCGTTTTTCCTTTATTGTGCAGGAAAATATATTTTTGGAAGGAAACTTATATGTCCATTTTCCATCATTATTTCTTACTATTATCTTATATCAATGATATATTTCACATTATGGTGCAATTATAGTGTCTTTTCTCTCTTAAAATGGAAGTTATACAAATGGAGGGGGGTTTACCGACAGCTGGAATTCTGGACCTAAAATAGCAACAAAAAACAATTATCCAGAGCTCAAAATGAAGCTTGAATTATTGGAGAATTATTTTGGAATATATAATACATTATGGAACAAAGATATGCCAGAGAGATCCCACCAGCCAGCCACACGGTCAGGTGGCACGACCTACCCCTCGGCCGTGCCCCTTACCCATGTGGGGTTGTGGTAGCTCGCCTCCTGATGCCCTTTGGCCATGAATTTCCATTTACCCTAGAAAAAATATAGAAAAATCTTGGGACTTTCCGCCGCCATCTGCGATGTGGAACTTGGGCAGAGCACTTTTGCTCGCCGGTGGAGTGATTCTGCGGGGAAAACTGAAGGAAATATGCCCTAGAGGCAATAATAAAGTTATTATTTATTTCCTTATATCATGATAAATGTTTATTATTCATGCTAGAATTGTATTAACCGGAAACATAATACTTGTGTGAATACATAGACAAACAGAGTGTCACTAGTATGCCTCTACTTGACTAGCTCATTGATCAAAGATGGTTATGTTTCCTAGCCATAGACATGAGTTGTCATTTGATTAACGGGATCACATCATTAGGAGAATGATGTGATTGACTTGACCCATTCCGTTAGCTTAGCACTCGATCGTTTAGTATGTTGCTATTGCTCTCTTCATGACTTATACATGTTCCTATGACTATGAGATTATGCAACTCCCGTTTACCGGAGGAACACTTTGTGTGCTACCAAACATCACAATGTAACTGGGTGATTATAAAGGTGCTCTACAGGTGTCTCCTGTTGGGTTTCGTAGTAATTTCAAAAAATTTCCTACGCACATGCAAGATCATGTGATGCATAGCAACGAGGGGAGAGTGTTGTCTACGTACCCAACGCAGACCGACTGCGGAAGCGATGACACGACGTAGAGGAAGTAGTCGTACGTCTTCACGATCCAACCGATCAAGCACCGAAACTACGGCACCTCCGAGTTCGAGCACACGTTCAGCTCGATGACGATCCCCGGACTCCGATCCAGCAAAGTGTCGGGGAAGAGTTCCGTCAGCACGACGGCGTGGTGACGATCTTGATGAACTACAGCAGCAGGGCTTCGCCTAAACTCCGCTACAGTATTATCGAGGTATATGGTGGCAGGGGGCACCACACACGGCTAAGGAATAGATCACGTGGATCAACTTGTGTGTTATGGGGTGCCCCTGCCTCAGTATATAAAGGAGCCAAGGGGGGGAGGAGGCGCCGGCTAGGAGGAGGTGGCGCAGGAGGAGTCCTACTCCTACTGGGAGTAGGACTCCCCTCCAATCCTATTCCAACTAGGAATCCCCAAAGGGGGAAAGAGGAGAATGGTGGCCGGCCACCTCTCCTAGTCCTAATAGGACTAGGGGAAGGGGGGAGGCGCGCAGCCCTGGTGGGCAGCCCTTTCACCTTTCCACTAAGGCCCATGACGGCCCATATGGCTCCCGGGGGGTTCCGGTAACCCTCCCGGTAACCCGGTAAAATCCCGATTTCACCCGGAACACTTCCGATGTCCAAACATAGGCTTCCAATATATCAATATTTACGTCTCGACCATTTCGAGACTCCTCGTCATGTCCGTGATCACATCCGGGACTCCGAACAACCTTCGGTACATCAAAATGCATAAACTCATAATATAACTGTCATCGTAACCTTAAGCGTGCGGACCCTACGGGTTCGAGAACAATGTAGACATGACCGAGACACGTTTCCGGTCAATAACCAATAGCGGGACCTGGATGCCCATATTGGCTCCTACATATTCTACGAAGATCTTTATCGGTCAGACCGCATAACAACATACGTTGTTCCCTTTGTCATCGGTATGTTACTTGCCCGAGATTCGATCGTCGGTATCCAATACCTAGTTCAATCTCGTTACCGGCAAGTCTCTTTACTCGTTCCGTAATACATCATCTCACAACTAACATATTAGTTGCAATGCTTGCAAGGCTTATGTGATGTGCATTACCGAGAGGGCCCAGAGATACCTCTCCGACAATCGGAGTGACAAATCCTAATCTCGAAATACGCCAACCCAACATCTACCTTTGGAGACACCTGTAATGCTCCTTTATAATCACCCATTTACGTTGTGACGTTTGGTAGCACCCAAAGTGTTCCTCCGGCAAACGGGAGTTGCATAATCTCATAGTCATAGGAACATGTATAAGTCATGAAGAAAGCAATAGCAACATACTAAACGATCGTGTGCTAAGCTAATGAAATGGGTCATGTCAATCAGATCATTCAACTAATGATGTGACCTCGTTAATCAAATAACAACTCATTGTTCATGGTTAGGAAACATAACCATCTTTGATTAACGAGCTAGTCAAGTAGAGGCATACTAGTGACACTCTGTTTGTCTATGTATTCACACATGTATTATGTTTCCGGTTAATACCATTATAGCATGAATAATAAACATTTATCATGAAATAAGGAAATAAATAATAACTTTATTATTGCCTCTAGGGCATATTTCCTTCATCTCCGAAGGTATTTGTTGGGTTGGCGTATTTCGAGATTAGGATTTGTCACTCCGATTGTCGGAGAGGTATCTGTGGGCCCACTCGGTAATGCACATCACTTAAGCCTTGCAAGCATTGCAACTAATGAGTTAGTTGCGGGATGATGTATTACGGAACAAGTAAAGAGACTTGTTGGTAACGAGATTGAACTAGGTATTGAGATACCGACAATCGAATCTCGGGCAGGTAACATACCGATGACAAAGGGAACAACATATGTTGTTATGCGGTTTGACCGATAAAAATCTCCGTAGAATATGTGGGAGCCAATATGAGCATCCAGGTTCCGCTATTGGCTATTGACCGGAGACATGTCTCGGTCATGTCTACATAGTTCTCGAACCCGTAGGGTCCGCACGCTTAAAGTTTCGATGACGGTTATATTATGAGTTTATGAGTTTTGATGTACCGAAGGTTGTTCGGAGTCCCGGATGTGATCACGGACATGACGAGGAGTCTCGAAATGGTCGAGACATGAAGATTGATATATTGGAAGCCTATATTTGGATATCGGAAATGTTCCGGGTGAAATCGGGATTTTACCGGAGTACCGAGGGGTTACCGGAACCCCCCGGGGGGCTTAATGGGCCATAGTGGGCCTTAGTGGAGAAGAGGAGAGGCGGCTAGGGCAGGGCCACGCGCCCCTCCTGAAAGTGCAACTATCCCTAGGTGGTTTTGGTAATTCCTAACAACATATAGCTCATTAAGCTAATGCTATTTCAAGATTAATATCTCAGGAAAGCTCAATGATTGGCATGGCATGGATGAGAAGAGTGGACCCCTCAAAATGCTAAGGACAAAAGGATTGGCTCAAGCTCAAAGCTCAAGACTCTACATTTTCTATTTTAGTGATCCAAGATCACTTTGAGTCTATAGGAAAAGCCAATACTATTAAGGAGGGATGAGGTGTTGCTTAATGAGGCTCTTGCTCAAAATGCTTAGTGATATGCTCCAAAGCCCTCAACTACTTTCTCACATCCACATATGACCTAAACCAAAATTCAAACTTGGCCCCACCAATTCTTTCTATCCGATGCCACCGAGTTCAAATTCCATAGCCACTGCCACAAACCCTAGGCAAATCGGTCTCACCGATAGGGATCTCGGTCTCACCGAGATGGGATTGTAATCTCTCTGTTTCCCTTCGTAACGTTTCGGTCCCACCGAGATGAGAGATCGGTCCCACCGAGATTGCAATGTAAACTCTCTGTTTCCCTTTTGTAACATTTCGGTCTCACCGAAATGAACGAATCGGTCCCACCGAGTTTACCTGACCAACTCTCTAGTTAACTTATTACCAAAATCAGTCTCACCGAGTTTTTGTAATCGGTCTCACCGAGATTACGTTATGCCCTAACCCTAACCATATCGGTCCTACCGAGTTGCATGTCGGTCCCATCGAAACTCCTAACGGTCACTAGCTTTGTTTGAATCGGTTCGACCGAGTTTATCAATTCGGTCCCACCGAGATTGGCAAGTTGTGTGTAATGGTTAGATTTTGTGTGGAGGCTATATATACCCCTCCACCACCTCTTCATTTGTGGAGAGAGCCATCAGAATAAACCTACACTTCCAACTTACTTTTTCTGAGAAAGAACCACCTACACTTGTGTTGAGGCCAAGATATTCCATTCTTACCATATGAATCTTGATCTCTAGCCTTCCCCAAGTTGCTTTCCACTCAAATCTTCTTTCCACCAAATCTATATCCTGTGAGAGAGAGATGAGTGTTGGGGAGACAAACATTTGAAGCACAAGAGCAAGGAGTTCATCATCAACACACCATTTGTTACTTCTTGGAGAGTGGTGTCTCCTAGATTGGCTAGGTGTCACTTGGGAGCCTCCGACAAGATTGTGGAGTTGGACCAAGGAGTTTGTAAGGGCAAGGAGATCGCCTACTTCGTGAAGATCTACTGCTAGTGAGGCAAGTCCTTCGTTGGCGACGGCCATGGTGGGATAGACAAGGTTGCTTCTTCGTGGACCCTTCGTGGGTGGAGCCCTTCATGGACTCACGTAGCCGTTACCCTTCGTGGGTTAAAGTCTCCATCAACGTGGATATACGATAGCACAACCTATCGGAACCACGACAAAAACATCTATGTCTCCTATTGAGTTTGAATCCTACAAACCCTTCCCTTTACATTCTTGCAAGTTGCATGCTTTACTTTCCGCTGCTCATATACTCTTTGCATGCTTGCTTGAATTGTGTTAAGATTGCTTGACTTGTCCAAAGTTGCTAAAATCTGCCAAGAACTAAAATTGGGAAAAGGATAAGTTTTTATTTAGTCAAGTAGTCTAATCACCCCCCTCTAGATATACTTTCGATCCTACAAGTGGTATCAGAGCTTTTGTCTCAATTTGCCTTGATTTCCATAGCTTTTGGAAGTCATAGCCTTGGTTTCACAACCTAGGAGAGTATGGCGTCTAGCGAGGGAAATTACCACCATAGAGGTCCTTACTTTGATGGTACTAATTTTGCTAGTTGGAAGCATAAGATGAAAATGAATATTCTTGGACATAACCCCTCCGTATGGCTATTGTGGCTTGCAAGGTGAATTCTTTGATGGGAGAGAACCGAACCGTCAAGCTACCACAGAAGAGTTGAAGATGCTGCAATACAATGCTCAAGCTTGTGATATCCTCTTCAATGGATTGTGCCCCGAAGAATTCAACAAAATCAGCCATCTTGAGAATGCAAAGGAAATTTGGGATACTTTGATTGATATGCATGAAGGTACCGACTCCGTCAAGGAATCCAGGTTGGATGTGCTTCAAAGTTAGCTTGACAAGTTCAAAATGAAGGATGGTGAAGGTGTCGTTGAAATGTACTCTAGGATTGCTCTTATCACAAATGAGATCGCCGGCTTAGGAAGTGAAGAGATGACTGACAAATACATCATCAAGAAGATCCTAAGAGCTTTGGACGGAAAATATGATACCATATGCACATTGATCCAAATGATGCCCAATTACAAAGATCTCAAGCCAACGGAAGTCATTGGAAGAATTGTTGCTCATGAGATGTCACTCAAGGATAAGGAGGAGCTCCATAACAAGTCAAGTGGTGCTTACAAAGCCTCATGTGAAGCTCCCACATCATCAAGTGAGAAACAAAACTTCAATGAATAATTGAGCCTAATGGTGAAGAAATTCAACAAGTTCTACAAGAGTAGAAGCAAAGAGAGAAGTTCCAAGTCAAGGTCCTACAATGACAAAAGATCTTCTAGTCGAGAGAGAAACTGCTACAATTGTGGAATACCCAGACACTATTCCAATGAGTGTACGTCACCCTACAAAAGAAGAGAAGATTCTCCAAAAAGAAGAAGTAGAATAGAAGAATCACCATCAAGAGAGAGAAGGAGTAGAGATGATCGTTATGAACGAAGAACATCCCGGAGAAGCAAGGATTCAGAAAGGAAGGACAAGTCATCAAGGAGCTACACAAAACGAAGACATCAAGCTCATGTTGGTGAATGGGTATCCGGCTCTGACTCCGACAATCACTCCGAGAGAAGCTATCACTCCGACTCCGAATATACTCAAGATGAAGGTGTTGCCGGTCTAGCACTTTGTCAACCAACTCCTATGACATATTTGATTCACCGAATGAAAGACTTGGAAGATGGTTCATGGCTAAAGGCCTAAAGGTATCACACCCCGAGTATGTTGATTTCAATAGTGATGAAGATGACTTGTTAGGTGATGATGATTTACTTGTTGACAACTCTAGTGATGAATACTATGATGAAATGTCAATTAATCATGCTAATCAAGATAAAACGAATGACAATGATAAGGAGAAGATTGAGTTTCTAACTAAAGAACTAAACACTCTTAAGTTAGCTCATGAAACTGTCTTAGGAGATCATCGAGAACTTTTAAGGACTCATGAGAAATTACGTTTTGAAAAGCTCAACCTTGAGCAAGAGCATGAGTTCTTAAAGGCAATCAATGATGACCTTCGCAAGAAAAATTCTTCTTACATTGCCAAGCGTTTACTCTTATCCACTTACATGCCTCAAGTCAAGTCTAGTAACAAGAACAAGAAAGATTCTTCCTCTAGTAGTGACAATAATCATGTTAAATCCAGTGATGTTGCTTCTAGTAGTTCTCTTGATTCCACTAATGATTCTCTTAGCCAAGTTACACTTGAGCAAGAAAATAGCTTATTGAAGGGAATTATAGAGAAAGGTGTTTACAAGAGCCTTTCCGGGAGTAAGCAATTCGAGGAAATTGTATGCAAGCAAGGAAGGCACCTGAAGAACCAAGGTGTTGGTTTTGAATGAAAGTTCAATGCCAATGGAGTTGAGTGGGAAGAAGATCGATACCTCAAGACGAAGTTTGTTCCTCAACAAGAGAAGTATGATCCTACTTCCTTCAAAGGGACACAAGCTCAAGATGATCTTCCACCACAAGACCACAAGCAAAAAGGGAAGGATGAGCTTCAAGAGGAAATTGATGCATTTGAAGAAGCACCCAAGTCCTTGGTCAAGTGGGTTTCCAAGACTACATCAAGTTCTACTTCATCAAGTACGACTACAACTCCAAGGATTCCCATCAAGATGATGTGGATCCCGAAGAAGAAGAACTAGAGAGTTCCTGAGGGTGACTCCGCCAACATACTTTACTCTTATCATTTTGGCAAGAACAAGTGCAATCAACTTCCACATCTTGCACTAGTTCAAGGAGTCACAAACCCTCTTGTTGGTAAGACAAGGGACAAGGTAACCTAATGCTTTCATAGACATCATCTTGTGTGTGCATCACTCTATGTCTATGGATATCCTTGTTTGTTCCTTGTGGGACTAACCCGTGTAGGTATTGAAAGTGCAACTCACTCCAAAGGATTGCTCCAAATGAGCTACATCAACATTGAGCATCCACATCTTCAACATCTACATGAAGTCATCATCGACAAATCCCAAGGTTAGTTCATCCCTCTTAGGGGGGATCTCACATCTAGGGGGAGCTTTACTCTAAGAATTGAACTAAAGCAACTCTAATGGTGTGAACACAACAACGATTTATTTAAAAGTGGTAACCCCACTTGTGCTTAAACGATGAGTATGACCTATGATCAAATGTTCTCATTTGACTCCTAAGTCAATATACTCATATATATATATATAGATGAACTAGTCATCGCCAATTGCTTGATAGATGCTAGAATTGGTTGTGCATGATTTGCCACATATTTCATTTGCCATTTTATTGTGTGAGCATGTTGGTTGCATAATTTACTCATTCGAGGACATCCACTTGTTGTTTTGATTGTTTGGTTCCTTTTTCTTTTGCCAAGTGGATGGACATGAATGCCTAAGAACCTTCTCTAGCTATCTATGATTTTCTCATCTCAAACTCTATTCATGCTACATCAAAAAGTTTGATCAAGTCAGATTCGAACCACTCTGTGTGAGGAGCACTCGGAGTCCCCGATTCGTCACATACTTAAACTTCCAAAACTTCTTTGTGCGTTTCGGTCTGACCGATTCATCCATTTCGGTCATACCAAGATCACTAAGTCGATCTAGGTTTTCAATCCGGGTGCAACCGATTTGAACTTTTCGGTCACACTGAGTTTCAGTAACTGCTTGCAGTTATGAATCTCGGTGCCACCAAGTTGTTCCACTCGGTCACACCGATAGGGTCAGGCTATATATATCCTTGGGCCAAAATTTGGAAAATTTTCAGAACCCCTTTGCCCGCGCTCAGCCTGCTCTGCCTCCCTGGGTCTCCGGATCTTCCTCCTCATCGCCAGCTGCCTCCCGCCGCTGGTCTCCGCCACCGTCAACGGAAATCGTCTCCGCTGTTGCCGCCGTAGCCGGTCCATCGTCGCACTTAGGGTATGGACTTGATCTTTGTGCTAATCCCCCTCCGATTCCTAGCACATTCTTATGCCATGTATCTTACCATGATTGAGATCATTCTATCCAGCGAAATCACTCCGTAGTTTAGTTGTGGATTGAAAATTTAGGGTTAGGTTTCCGCCAAAATCATCTCGGACCAACCGAGTTGTTGAAATCGGTTCCACCGATTTGGCTAAGGCCATTGCACATGTGATTCTCGGTCTGACCGAGAATTGCAAATCGATGTGACTGAGTTCAATACTTTGTGAAACCCTAGCAGTCTCGGTGCCACCGAACTGTGACTCGGTCTGACCGAGTTCACTAGTTTAGGTTCCAAAAGCTGCTTCGGTATCACCGACTTTTCAAATTGGTAGATCCGAAATGCTTTCTGTGGAAAACTAAAACTAAGTTTTTAATTCATTCTTTTGCAAAAACCTCTGTACTTTGTGATGCTTATCCAATCTACCTCATCTATAATCTATTCACAGGGTCTGTTGTCAGTGTTTGCATGATGTCAGATCAGAGTGACAGTCATAACAAGTCTGAGGAGCAAGTTAACATGAGTGAGGGCACTAGTCCCTCTAGCAGCTTTGATGAGGGAAACAGGAGTACACCTAGCAACTTGCCTAAGGCAGCCACTAGGACCAGAAAGAAGAGAACCTCAGATTCTGACGATGAGGACTATGTGGATGTTGAAGAAGAGGCCACCTCAAAAAGGAAAGTCCTAAAAAAGGAATATGGCACAACTGCTGCCACTAAGCCAGGAATGAAGCAAAAGGTTCCTGCCAAGAGAGTTCCCATGTCAAAAGCCAGAACATCCACTCAAGAAACTTTGGGATCTGCACCCAAAGAACAGGTTGTGGCACAAAAGAAAATGAAGGAAAGGGTCAAGAAGACCACTGCCAGAGTGCTTGGCAGATCTTCAATAATGAGAGATTCTGGAGAAGAGGAAGAGGAAGAGGATGCAGCACCAGCACCCAAAGCTCAAAAGCTTATGGGAGATGCTATAAGGGCAGGGGTTGCTCCATCTAAGCCCAAAACTGCTCCTAAGACTGCTGCTCCAGCTCCAAAGCCAAAACCCAAGAGGAGCACCAGGAACATCCCTGCTGAGGAGAAGAACAAGGCCCCGGTGCCTGAAGCTACTAAACAAGAAGATGATTCTGTTGTTTTGAGGAAGTTGAAGCCCAAAATTCCAGCTCACAATGATGCTCACCCAGTTGCAGAGAACATGAAAATCAGGAAGGATTCGTGATTAAGGCTATGGAGAGAGTCTGATCCATATGCCACCAGGAGAAGGACTGCTGTGGACTACAGGTTCCATACAAAGGAACAACAGGACTTCTATGAGACTATTTTACTTGACAAGAAGCCCATAGTGTGTGACATGAGATGGGTTGATTGGAAATTCATTGAGGAAAATGAAGATCACTTCCCTGGTGTATATGACAGCTTCAAGGCATGTGGAGTCGATGAGTTTGTGGCTCAGAAGCTCACAAAGTGGAATGATGAGCTTATTATGCAGTTCTACTCCGCAGCTCATTTCTACCTAGATGGAAGGATTGTCTGGATGTCTGGAGGTACTAGGTACCGGTCAACGGTTGAAGAATGGGCAAAATTGATCAATGCTCCTGAGGATAATGAAGATGACTTGGATGTCTATGCCAAGAAGAAGAAGGATCACAACACCATGGCACATATGTACAAAGAGATCCCAGATGCTGCTCTTGAGACACACAAGTTTGGATCAGTACATTACCTTCTGTCAAGTTTGCCAACAATCAACCGGATCCTTAGGCACACTCTTTTGCCAAAGTCAGGTGATCACAAGATGATCAGAGGCCACACAATTAACCTGCTTCACATATTTGATGTGCCTCAAAAGTTCAAAGTCATGAGCCTAATTGTGGAAACCATTAAGAGAACAGCTGCAGATCAGAAGAGAAGTTGTGGGTATGCCCCACAGATCCAGGAGCTAATCAACTCCAAGATGGGCACTGGCACATATGTCTTGGACAAGGAACACATGCCCATCTACCCAGACTTTGAGGACAACACTATGGTGATGGATGAGAATGAACCATCTTCTGTGCACGCACAAGCAAAGAGGGAGAAGGCAAGGACTGAAAAGGATGCAAAGATGCCAACCATTGATGAGGCATCTCAGTATCTTCTGAAGATCAAGCAAGATCAGCTTGGCTACTTGATTGCCTCCACTCTGAGGATTGAGAAGGGAATGGCCACCCTGACTCAAAACCTGGAGATCTTGGAGAGGATCATGGAGCAGAAGTTCTATGACTTAGATGTGAAGGTCAGTGAGATACAATCAGTTGTTGAGCAACTTCAAGATGAAGTGCAGGAGAAGAAGGGAAAGTCTACCACTAATGCTTTTGCTAGAGTGCCTAGAGGACAGAGATCTGCTGCAGTGCCTGTTACAGACACCAGAGCAACTTCATCTGCACCAGCTATAGCTTCAGTGCCACCAGCTCCAGCACCCACTCCACCAGCTCCATCTACATCAACTGATGCCTTCGTCCTTGGAGTGTTATCTACACCACCACCTGAAGACCAAGCCTGAGAGTTGAAGGAAATATGCCCTAGAGGCAATAATAAAGTTATTATTTATTTCCTTATTTCATGATAAATGTTTATTATTCATGCTATAATTGTATTAACCGGAAACATAATACATGTGTGAATACATAGACAAACAGAGTGTCACTAGTATGCCTCTACTTGACTAGCTCGTTAATCAAAGATGGTTATGTTTCCTAACCATGAACAATGAGTTGTTATTTGATTAACGAGGTCACATCATTAGTTGAATGATCTGATTGACATGACCCATTTCATTAGCTTAGCACACGATCGTTTAGTATGTTGCTATTGCTTTCTTCATGACTTATACATGTTCCTATGACTATGAGATTATGCAACTCCCGTTTGCCGGAGGAACACTTTGGGTGCTACCAAACGTCACAACGTAAATGGGTGATTATAAAGGAGCATTACAGGTGTCTCCAAAGGTAGATGTTGGGTTGGCGTATTTCGAGATTAGGATTTGTCACTCCGATTGTCGGAGAGGTATCTCTGGGCCCTCTCGGTAATGCACATCACATAAGCCTTGCAAGCATTGCAACTAATATGTTAGTTGTGAGATGATTTATTACGGAACGAGTAAAGAGACTTGCCGGTAACGAGATTGAACTAGGTATTGGATACCGACGATCGAATCTCGGGCAAGTAACATACCGATGACAAAGGGAACAACGTATGTTGTTATGCGGTCTGACCGATAAAGATCTTCGTAGAATATGTAGGAGCCAATATGGGCATCCAGGTCCCGCTATTGGTTATTGACCGGAAACGTGTCTCGGTCATGTCTACATTGTTCTCGAACCCATAGGGTCCGCACGCTTAAGGTTACGATGACAGTTATATTATGAGTTTATGCATTTTGATGTACCGAAGGTTGTTTGGAGTCCCGGATGTGATCACGGACATGACGAGGAGTCTCGAAATGGTCGAGACGTAAATATTGATATATTGGAAGCCTATGTTTGGACATCGGAAGTGTTCCGGGTGAAATCGGGATTTTACCGGGTTACTGGGAGGGTTACCGGAACCCCCCGGGAGCCATATGGGCCTTCATGGGCCTCAGTGGAAAGGTGAAAGGGCTGCCCACCAGGGCTGCGTGCCTCCCCCCTTCCCCTAGTCCTATTAGGACTAGGAGAGGTGGCCGGCCACCCTTCTCCTCTTTCCCCCTTTGGGGATTCCTAGTTGGAATAGGATTGGAGGGGAGTCCTACTCCCAGTAGGAGTAGGACTCCTCCTGCGCCACCTCCTCCTGGCCGGCGCCTCCTCCCCCCCTTGGCTCCTTTATATACTGAGGCAGGGGCACCCCATAACACACAAGTTGATCCACGTGATCTATTCCTTAGCCGTGTGTGGTGCCCCCTGCCACCATATACCTCGATAATACTGTAGCGGAGTTTAGGCGAAGCCCTGCTGCTGTAGTTCATCAAGATCGTCACCACGCCGTCGTGCTGACGGAACTCTTCCCCGACACTTTGCTGGATCGGAGTCCGGGGATCGTCATCGAGCTGAACGTGTGCTCGAACTCGGAGGTGCCGTAGTTTCGGTGCTTGATCGGTTGGATCGTGAAGACGTACGACTACTTCCTCTACGTCGTGTCATCGCTTCCGCAGTCGGTCTGCGTTGGGTACGTAGACAACACTCTCCCCTCGTTGCTATGCATCACATGATCTTGCGTGTGCGTAGGAAATTTTTTGAAATTACTACGAAACCCAACAGTGGTATCCGAGCCTAGGTTATTGATGTTGATGTTATATGCACGAGTAGAACACAAGTAAGTTGTGGACGATACAAGTCATACTGCCTACCAGCATGTCATACTTTGGTTCGGCGGTATTGTTGGACGAGACGACCCGGACCAACCTTACGCGTACGCTTACGCGAGACCGGTTCCCTCGACGTGCTTTGCACAGAGATGGCTTGCGGGCGACTGCCTCTCCAACTTTAGTTGAACCAAGTATGGCTACGCCCGGTCCTTGCGAAGGTTAAAACGGAGTCTATTTGACAAACTATCGTTGTGGTTTTGATGCGTAGGTGAGATTGGTTCTTACTTAAGCCCGTAGCAGCCACGTAAAACATGCAACAACAAAGTAGAGGACGTCTAACTTGTTTTTGCAGGGCATGTTGTGATGTGATATGGTCAAGGCATGATGCTGAATTTTATTGTATGAGATGATCATGTTTTGTAACCGAGTTATCGGCAACTGGCAGGAGCCATATGGTTGTCGCTTTATTGTATGCAATGCAATCGCGATGTAATGCTTTACTTTATTACTAAACGGTAGTGATAGTCGTGGAAGCATAAGATTGGCGAGACGACAACGATGCTACGATGGAGATCAAGGTGTCGCGCCGGTGACGATGGTGATCATGACGGTGCTTCGGAGATGGAGATCACAAGCACAAGATGATGATGGCCATATCATATCACTTATATTGATTGCATGTGATGTTTATCTTTTTATGCATCTTATCTTGCTTTGATTGACGGTAGCATTATAAGATGATCTCTCACTAAATTATCAAGAAGTGTTCTCCCTGAGTATGCACCGTTGCCAAAGTTCGTCGTGCCCAGACACCACGTGATGATCGGGTGTGATAAGCTCTACGTCCATCTACAACGGGTGCAAGCCAGTTTTGCACACGCAGAATACTCAGGTTAAACTTGACGAGCCTAGCATATGCAGATATGGCCTCGGAACACGGAGACCGAAAGGTCGAGCGTGAATCATATAGTAGATATGATCAACATAATGATGTTCACCATTGAAAACTACTCCATCTCACGTGATGATCGGACATGGTTTAGTTGATTTGGATCACGTGATCACTTAGATAACTAGAGAGATGTCTGTCTAAGTGGGAGTTCTTAAGTAATATGATTAATTGAACTTTAATTTATCATGAACTTAGTCCTAGTAGTAGTTTGCAAATTATGTTGTAGATCAATAGCTCGCGTTGTTGCTTTCATGTGTTTATTTTGATATGTTCCTAGAGAAAACTGTGTTGAAAAATGTTAGTAGCAATGTTGCGGATTTTATCCGTGATCTGAGGTTAATCCTCATTGCTGCACAGAAGAATTATGTCCTTAATGCACCACTAGGTGACAGACCTATTGCAGGAGCAGATGCAGACGTTATGAACGTTTGGCTAGCTCAATATGATGACTACTTGATAGTTTTGTGCACCATACTCTTTGGCTTAGAATCGGGACTTCAAAGACGTTTTGAACGTCATGGACCATATAAGATGTTCCAGGAATTGAAGTTAATATTTCAAGCAAATACCCGAGTTGAGAGATATGAAGTCTCCAACAAGTTCTATAGCTAAAAGATGGAGGAGAATCGCTCAACTAGTGAGCATGTACTTAGATTGTCTGGGTACTTCAATCGCTTGAATCAAGTGGGAGTTAATCTTCCAGATAAGATAGTGATTGACAGAATTCTCTATTCACCATCACCAAGTTAGTAGAACTTCGTGATGAACTATAGTATGCAAGGGATTACGAAAACGATTCCCGAGCTCTTCGTGATGTTGAAATAGACAAAGGTAGAAATCAAGAAAGAGCATCAAGTGTTGATGATTGACAAGACCACTAGTTTCAAGAGAAGGGCAAAGGGAAAGAAAGGGAACTTCAAGTGGAAAGAGAAGCAAGTTGTCACTCCCGTGAAGAAGACCAAAGCTGGACCAAAGCCTGAAACTGAGTGCTTACACTGCAAAGGACTGGTCATTGGAAGAGGTACTACCCCAAGTGATTGGCGGATAAGAAGGATGGCAAAGTGAAAATAAGTATATTTGATATACAGATTATTGATGTGTGCCTTACTAGTGTTTATAGTAGCCCCTGAGTATTTGATACTTGTTCGGTTGCTAAGATTAGTAACGCGAAACGGGAGTTGCAGAATAAACAGAGACTAGTTAAGGGTGAAGTGACGATGTGTGTTGGAAATAGTTCCAAGATTGATATGATCATCATCGCACACTCCCTATACTTTCGGGATTAGTGTTAAATCTAAATAAGTGTTATTTGGTGTTTGCGTTGAGCATGAATATGATTTGATCATGTTTATTGCAATACGGTTATTCATGTAAGTTAGAGAATAATTGTTGTTCTGTTTTCATGAATAAAACCTTCTATGGTCATACACCCAATGAAAATGGTTTGTTGGATCTCGATCGTCTGATACACACATTCATAATATTGAAGCCAAAAGATGCAAAGTTAATAATGATAGTGCAACTTATTTGTGGCACTGCCGTTTGGGTCATATCGGTGTAAAGCGCATGAAGAAACTCCATAAAGATGGATTTTCGGAATCACTTGGTTATGAATCATTTGATGCTTGCAAACCGTGCCTTTTGGGCAAGATGACTAAAACTCCGTTCTTCGGAACAATGGAACGAGCTACTGACTTATTGGAAATAATACATACTGATGTATGCAGACCAATGAGTATGCAGGCTCGTGGCAAGTATCGTTATTTTCTGAACTTCACAAGATGATTTGAGAAGATATGGGTATATCTACTTGATGAAACATAAGTCTGAAATAATTGAAAGGTTCAAAGAATTTCAGAGTGAAGTGGAAAAATCATCATAGCAAGAAAATAAAGTTTCTGCGATCTGATCGCGGAGACAAATATTTGAGTTACGAGTTTGGTCTTCAATTAAAACAATGTGGAATAGTTTCACAGTTCACACCACCTGGAACACCACAATGGAATGGTGTGTCCGAACGTTGTAATCGTACTTTACAAGATATGGTGCGATCTATGATGTCTCTTATCGGTTTACCACTATCGTTTTGGGCTTATGCATTAGAGACAGCTACATTCACGTTTAATAGGGCACCATCTAAATCCGTTGAGACGACACCGTATGAACTATGGTTTAGCAATAAACCTAAGCTGTCGTTTCTTAAAGTTTGGGGCTGCGATGCTTATGTGAAAAAACTTCAACCTGATAAGCTCAAACCCAAATCGGAGAAATGTGTCTTCATAGGATACCCAAAGGAAACTGTTGGGTACACCTTCTATCACAGATCCGAAGGCAAGACATTCGTTGCTAAGAATGGATCATTTCTAGAGAAGGAGTTTCTCTCGAAAGAAGTGAGTGGGAGGAAAGTAGAACTTGACGAGGTAACTATACCTGCTCCCTTACTGGAAAGTAGTTCATCACAGAAAACTGTTTCAGTGACACCTACACCAGTTAGTGAGGAAGCCAATGATAATGATCATGAAACTTCAGATCAAGATACTACTGAACCTCGTAGATCAACCAGAGTAAGATCCGCGCCAGAGTGGTACAGTAATCCTGTTCTGGAAGTCATGCTACTAGATCATGATGAACCTACGAACTATGAAGAAGCGATGGTGAGCCCAGATTCCGCAAAGTGGCTTGAAGCCATGAAATCTGAGATGGGATCCATGTATGAGAACAAAGTATGGACTTTGGTTGACTTGCCCGATGATCGACAAGCAATTGAGAATAAATGGATCTTCAAGAGGAAGACGGACGCTGATAGTAGTGTTACTATCTACAAAGCTAGAATTGTCGCAAAAAGGTTTTCGACAAATTCAAGGTGTTGACTACGATGAGAGTTTCTCACTCGTATCTATGCTTAAGTCTGTTCGAATCATGTTAGAAATTGCCACATTTTATGAAATCTGGCAAATGGATAAACAAAACTGCATTCCTTAATGGATTTATTAAAGAAGAGTTGTATATGATACAACCAGAAGGTTTTGTCAATCCTAAAGGAGCTAACAAAATATGCAAGCTCCAGTGATCCATCTGTGGACTGGTGCAAGCATCTCGGAGTTGGAATATACGCTTTGATGAGTTGATCAAAGCATATGGTTTTATACAGACTTGCGGTGAAGCCTGTATTTACAAGAAAGTGAGTGGGAGCACTACAGCATTTCTGATAAGTATATGTGAATGACATATTGTTGATCGGAAATAATGTAGAATTATTCTGTAAAGCATAAAGGAGTGTTTAAAAGGAGTTTTTTCAAAGAAAGACTTCGGTGAAGCTGCTTACACATTGAGCATCAAGATCTATATAGATAGATCAAGACGCTTGATAAATTTTTCAATGAATACATACCTTGATATATTTTTGAAATAGTTCAAAATGGAACAGTCAAAGAAGGAGTTCTTGCCTGTGTTGCAAGGTGTGAAGTTGAGTAAGACTCAAAGCCCGACCACGGCAGAAGATAGAAAAAGAATGAAAGTCATTCCCTATGCCTTGGCCATAGGTTCTATAAAGTATGTCATGCTGTGTACCAGATCTATTGTATACCCTGCACTGATTTGGCAAGGGAGTACAATAGTGATCTAGGAGTAGATCACTGGACAGCGGTCAAAATTATCCTTAGTGGAATAAGGATATGTTTCTCGATTATGGATGTGAAAAAAAGGGGTTCGTCGTAAAGGGTTACGTCGATGCAAGTTTTGACACAGATCTGGATGACTCTAAGTCTCAATCTGGATACATATTGAAAGTGGGAGCAATTAGCTAGAGTAGCTCCGTGCAGAGCATTGTTGACATAGAAATTCGCAAAATACTTACAGATCTGTATGTGACAGACCCGTTGACTAAAATTATCTCACAAGCAAAACATGATCACACCTTAGTACTCTTTGGGTGTTAATCACATAGCGATGTGAACTAGATTACTGACTTAGTAAACCCTTTGGGTGTTGATCACATATCGATGTGAACTATGGGTGTTAATCACATGGTGATGTGAACTATTGCTATTAAATCACATGGCGATGTGAACTAGATTATTGACTCTAGTGCAAGTGGGAGACTGAAGGAAATATGCCCTAGAGGCAATAATAAAGTTATTATTTATTTCCTTATTTCATGATAAATGTTTATTATTCATGCTATAATTGTATTAACCGGAAACATAATACATGTGTGAATACATAGACAAACAGAGTGTCACTAGTATGCCTCTACTTGACTAGCTCGTTAATCAAAGATGGTTATGTTTCCTAACCATGAACAATGAGTTGTTATTTGATTAACGAGGTCACATCATTAGTTGAATGATCTGATTGACATGACCCATTTCATTAGCTTAGCACACGATCGTTTAGTATGTTGCTATTGCTTTCTTCATGACTTATACATGTTCCTATGACTATGAGATTATGCAACTCCCGTTTGCCGGAGGAACACTTTGGGTGCTACCAAACGTCACAACGTAAATGGGTGATTATAAAGGAGCATTACAGGTGTCTCCAAAGGTAGATGTTGGGTTGGCGTATTTCGAGATTAGGATTTGTCACTCCGATTGTCGGAGAGGTATCTCTGGGCCCTCTCGGTAATGCACATCACATAAGCCTTGCAAGCATTGCAACTAATATGTTAGTTGTGAGATGATTTATTACGGAACGAGTAAAGAGACTTGCCGGTAACGAGATTGAACTAGGTATTGGATACCGACGATCGAATCTCGGGCAAGTAACATACCGATGACAAAGGGAACAACGTATGTTGTTATGCGGTCTGACCGATAAAGATCTTCGTAGAATATGTAGGAGCCAATATGGGCATCCAGGTCCCGCTATTGGTTATTGACCGGAAACGTGTCTCGGTCATGTCTACATTGTTCTCGAACCCATAGGGTCCGCACGCTTAAGGTTACGATGACAGTTATATTATGAGTTTATGCATTTTGATGTACCGAAGGTTGTTCGGAGTCCCGGATGTGATCACGGACATGACGAGGAGTCTCGAAATGGTCGAGACGTAAATATTGATATATTGGAAGCCTATGTTTGGACATCGGAAGTGTTCCGGGTGAAATCGGGATTTTACCGGGTTACCGGGAGGGTTACCGGAACCCCCCGGGAGCCATATGGGCCTTCATGGGCCTCAGTGGAAAGGTGAAAGGGCTGCCCACCAGGGCTGCGTGCCTCCCCCCTTCCCCTAGTCCTATTAGGACTAGGAGAGGTGGCCGGCCACCCTTCTCCTCTTTCCCCCTTTGGGGATTCCTAGTTGGAATAGGATTGGAGGGGAGTCCTACTCCCAGTAGGAGTAGGACTCCTCCTGCGCCACCTCCTCCTGGCCGGCGCCTCCTCCCCCCCTTGGCTCCTTTATATACTGAGGCAGGGGCACCCCATAACACACAAGTTGATCCACGTGATCTATTCCTTAGCCGTGTGTGGTGCCCCCTGCCACCATATACCTCGATAATACTGTAGCGGAGTTTAGGCGAAGCCCTGCTGCTGTAGTTCATCAAGATCGTCACCACGCCGTCGTGCTGACGGAACTCTTCCCCGACACTTTGCTGGATCGGAGTCCGGGGATCGTCATCGAGCTGAACGTGTGCTCGAACTCGGAGGTGCCGTAGTTTCGGTGCTTGATCGGTTGGATCGTGAAGACGTACGACTACTTCCTCTACGTCGTGTCATCGCTTCCGCAGTCGGTCTGCGTTGGGTACGTAGACAACACTCTCCCCTCGTTGCTATGCATCACATGATCTTGCGTGTGCGTAGGAAATTTTTTGAAATTACTACGAAACCCAACAAGAGTCGATCTAGCACTATGCATTTTTTTATGAACTCTTTGGTAACTTGTTGCCAAAGGGGGAGAAAATGTATAGATCATAGGCTTCGAGAGAGAGTGTTGCTCTTTGTTCTCTTTTATTGTTTGGTGGTTGAACTTTGTTTATTTGCTTGTTTGAGATACTTTATGCTTTTGTGTGATACTTGGATGATCATGTGTTTGATCATATGCTACCTTAATGCTTGTTGGATGACATTATCTTTTTATATCCCCATATGATCATTCACTTTGCTTGGTGATGAGTGCATGTATTTAATTTTTATCATTTTGAGCGCTCCACCAAGATGTATGTGACATGGAAGAGTAACCCATGATCCTAACTCATTGTGCATTTGCAGTCCAAAGCAAATCTTAAACTATGCACAAATTTAGGGGGAGCTCTTGCTTTTCACACACTTCTCAAAGCGACAATGTTTTTCACTCTTATTATCATTTGTTGAAGCTTTGATCTATATGTTGTCATCGATTACCAAAAGGGGGAGATTGAAAGTGCAACTATCCCTAGGTGGTTTTGGTAATTCCTAACAACATATAGCTCATTGAGCTAATGCTATTTCAAGATTAATATCTCAGGAAAGCTCAATGATTGGCATGGCATGGATGAGAAAAGTGGACCCCTCAAAATGCTAAGGACAAAAGGATTGGCTCAAGCTCAAAGCTCAAGACTCTACATTTTCTATTTTCGTGATCCAAGATCACATTGAGTCTATAGTAAAATCCAATACTATTAAGGAGGGATGAGGTGTTGCTTAATGGGGCTCTTGCTCAAAATGCTTAGTGATATGCTCCAAAGCCCTCAACTAGTTTCTCACATCCACATATGACCTAAACCAAAAGTCAAACTCGGCCCCACTGATTCTTTCTATCCGGCGCCACCAAGTTCAAATGTCATAGCCACTGCCACAAACCCTAGGCAAATCGGTCTCGCTGATAGGGATCTCGGTCTCACCGAGATGGGATTGCAATCTCTCTGTTTCCCTTTGTAACGTTTCGGTCCCACCGAGATGAGCGATCGGTCCCACCGAGATTGCAATCTGTACTCTTTGTTTCCCTTTTATAACATTTCGGTCTCACCGAAATGAGCGAATCGGTCCGACCGAGTTTACCTGACCAACTCTCTAGTTAACTTATTACCAAAATCGGTCTCACCGAGTTTGTGTAATCGGTCTCACCGAGATTACGTTATGCCCTAACCCTAACCATATCGGTCCTACTGAGTTGCATGTCGGTCCCACCGAAACTCCTAATAGTCACTAGCTTTGCTGAATCGGTCCGACCGAGTTTACCAATTCGGTCCCAACGAGATTGGCAAGTTGTGTGTAATGGTTAGATTTTGTGTGGAGGCTATATATACCCCTCCACCACCTCTTCATTCATGGAGAGAGCCATCAGAATAAACCTACACTTCCAACTTACTTTTTCTGAGAAAGAACCACCTACACCTGTGTTGAGGCCAAGATATTCCATTCCTACCATATGAATCTTGATCTCTAGCCTTCCCCAAGTTGCTTTCCACTCAAATCTTCTTTCCACCAAATCCATATCCAGTGAGAGAGAAATGAGTGTTGGGGAGACTAACATTTGAAGCACAAGAGCAAGGAGTTCATCATCAACACACCATTTGTTACTTCTTGGAGAGTGGTGTCTCCTAGATTGGCTAGGTGTCACTTGGGAGCCTCCGACAAGATTGTGGAGTTGAACCAAGGAGTTTGTAAGGGCAAGGAGATCGCCTACTTCGTGAAGATTTACCGCTAGTGAGGCAAGTCCTTCGTGGGCAACGGACATGGTGGGATAGACAAGGTTGCTTCTTCGTGGAACCTTCGTGGGTGGAGCCCTCCGTGGACTCGCACAGCCGTTACCCTTCGTGGGTTGAAGTCTCAATCAACGTGGATGTACGATAGCACCACCTATCGGAACCACGACAAAAACATCCATGTCTCCTATTGCGTTTGAATCCTCCAAACCCTTCCCTTTACATTCTTGCAAGTTGCATGCTTTACTTTCCGCTGCTCATATACTCTTTGCATGCTTGCTTGAATTGTGTTAAGATTGCTTGACTTGTCCAAAGTTGCTAAAATCTGCCAAGAACGAAAATTGGGAAAAGGATAAGTTTTTATTTGGTCAAGTAGTCTAATCACCCCCCCCCTCTAGACATACTTTCGATCCTACACCTCCCCCTCTAGTCTGAATAGGACAAGGAGAGGGGGGCGGCGCCCCCCCCCCCCCCTTTTCTTCCTCTCTCCCTCCTCTTCCCCCCTTCTCCTAATCCAACAAGGAAGGGAGGGAGTCCTACTCCCGGTGGGAGTAGGACTTCTCCTGGCCGGCCACACCTCCCCCCTTGCTCCTTTATATACGGGGGCAGGGGGCACCCAAAACACACAACAATTGATTTGATCTTTTAGCCGTGTGCGGTGCCCCCCTCCACCATAGTCCACCTCGATAATGCTGTAGCGGTGCTTAGGCAAAGCCCTGCATCGGTAGAACATCATCATTGTCACCATGTCGTCGTGCTGACGAAACTCTCCCTCAACACTCGGTTGGATCGGAGTTCGAGGGACGTCATCGGGCTGAACATGTGCTGAACTCGGAGGTACCATGTGTTCGGTACTTGATCGGTCGGATCGTGAATACGTACGACTACATCAACCGCGTTGTGCTAACGCTTCCGCTTTCGGTCTACGAGGGTACGTGGACAACACTCTTCCCTCTCGTTGCTATGCATCACCATGATCTTGCATGTGCGTAGGAATTTTTTTGAAATTACTATGTTCCCCAACAGTGGCATCAGAGCCAGGTTTTATGCGTAGATGTCATATGCACGAGTAGAACACAAGTGAGTTGTGGGTGATATAAGTCATATTGCTTACCAGCATGTCATACTTTGGTTCGGCAGTATTGTTGGATGAAGCGGCCCGGACCGATGATACGTCTCCAATGTATCTATAATTTTTGATTGCTCCATGCTATATTATCTACTGTTTGGACTATATTGGGCTTTATTTTCCACTTTTATATTATTTTTGGGACTAACCTATTAACCGGAGGCCCAGCCCAGAATTGTTATTTTTTTGCCTATTTCAGTGTTTCGGAGAAACAGAATATCAAACGGAGTCCAAACGGAATGAAACCTTTGGAAACATGATTTTCTCATCAGATAAGATCCAGGAGACTTGGACCCTCCGTCAAGAAAGCCACGAGGCGGCCACGAGGGTGGTGTTGGAAATATGCCCTAGAGGCAATAATAAAAGTATTATTATATTATTTCCTTGTTCATGATAATTGTCTTTTATTCATGCTATAACTGTATTATCCGGAAATCGTAATACACGTGTGAATACATAGACCACAATATGTCCCTAGTGAGCCTCTAGTTGACTAGCTCGTTGTGATCAACAGATAGTCATGGTTTCCTAGCTATGGACATTTGATGTCGTTGATAACGGGATCACATCATTAGGAGAATGATGAGATGGACAAGACCCAATCCTAAGCCTAGCACAAAGATCGTGTAGTTCATTTGCTAGAGTTTTGCCAATGTCAAGTATCTCTTCCTTCGACCATGAGAGCGTGTAACTCCTGCATACCGTAGGAGTGCTTTGGGTGTATCAAACGTCACAACGTAACTGGGTGACTATAAAGGTGCACTACAGGTATCTCCGAAAGTATCTATTGTTTTATGCGGATCGAGACTGGGATTTGTCACTCCGTGTAAACGGAGAGGTATCTCTGGGTCCACTCGGTAGGACATCATCATATGCGCAATGTGACCAAGGAGTTGATCACGGGATGATGTGTTACAGAACGAGTAAAGTGACTTGCCGGTAACGAGATTGAACAAGGTATTGGATACCGACGATCGAGTCTCGGGCAAGTAACATACCGATAGACAAAGGGAATTGAATACGGGATTGATTAAGTCCTTGACATCGTGGTTCATCCGATGAGATCATCGTGGAACATGTGGGAGCCATCATGGGTATCCAGATCCCGCTGTTGGTTATTGACCGGAGAACGTCTCGGTCATGTCTACATGTCTCCCGAACCCGTAGGGTCTACACACTTAAGGTTCGATGACGCTAGGGTTATAAAGGAAGCTTGTATGTGGTTACCGAATGTTGTTCGGAGTCCCGGATGAGATCCCGGACGTCACGAGGAGTTCCGGAATGGTCCGGAGGTAAAGATTTATATATGGAAAGTCCTATTTTGGCCACCGGAAAATGTTCGGGATTTTTCGGTATTGTACCGGGAAGGTTCTAGAAGGTTCCGGAGTGGGGCCCACCTGCATGGGGGGACCCACATGAACGTGGGTAGTGGGGGCAAGGCCCCACACCCCTGGTCAAGGCGCACCAAGATCCCCCCTTAGAAGGAATAAGATCATATCCCGAAGGGATAAGATCAAGATCCCTAAAAAGGGGGGATAACAATCGGTGGGGAAGGAAATGATGGGATTTCTTTCCTCCCACCTTGGCCAACGCCCCAATGGACTTGGAGGGCAAGAAACCAGCCCCTCCACCCCTATATATAGTGGGGAGACGCATGGGAGCTCAAGACGAAGTTCTGGCGCAGCCCTCCCCCTCTCCCAAGTCGTCCTCCTCTCCCGTGGTGCTTGGCGAAGCCCTGCTGGATTGCCACGCTCCTCCATCACCACCACGCCGTTGTGCTGCTGTTGGATGGAGTCTTCCTCAACCTCTCCCTCTCTCCTTGCTGGATCAAGGCGTGGGAGACGTCATCGGGCTGTACGTGTGTTGAACGCGGAGGTGCCGTGCGTTCGACACTTGATCATCGGTGATTTGAATCACGACGAGTACGACTCCATCAACCCCGTTCACTTGAACGCTTCCGCTTAGCGATCTACAAGGGTATGTAGATGCACTCTCCTTCCCCTCGTTGCTGGTTTCTCCATAGATAGATCTTGGTGACACGTAGGAAAATTTTGAATTTCTGCTACGTTCCCCAACAGTGGCATCATGAGCTAGGTCTATTGCATAGATTCTTTGCACGAGTAGAACACAAAGTAGTTGTGGGCGTTGATGTTGTTCAATATGCTTACCGTTACTAGTCCAATCTTGTTCCGACGGTATTGTGGGATGAAGCGGCCCGGACCGACCTTACACGTACTCTTACGTGAGACAGGTTCCACCGATTGACATGCACTTGGTGCATAAGGTGGCTAGCGGGTGCCAGTCTCTCCCACTTTAGTCGGAACAGATTCGATGAAAAGGGTTCTTATGAAGGGTAAATAGCAATTGGCATATCACGTTGTGGTCTTGCGTAGGTAAGAAACGTTCTTGCTAGAAACCCATAGCAGCCACGTAAAACATGCAACAACAATTAGAGGACGTCTAACTTGTTTTTGCAGGGTATGCTATGTGATGTGATATGGCCAAAAGGATGTGATGAATGATATATGTGATGTATGAGATTGATCATGTTCTTGTAATAGGATTCCCGACTTGCATGTCGATGAGTATGACAACCGGCAGGAGCCATAGGAGTTGTCTTAATTTATTGTATGACCTGCGTGTCATTGAACAACGCCATGTAACTTACTTTACTTTATTGCTAAACGCGTTAGCCATAGAAGCAGAAGTAGTCGTTGGCGTGACAACTTCATGAAGACACGATGATGGAGATCATGATGATGGAGATCATGGTGTCATGCCGGTGACAAGATGATCATGGAGCCCCGAAGATGGAGATCAATGGAGCTATATGATATTGGCCATATCATGTCACAACTATATAATTGCATGTGATGTTTATTATGTTTATGCATCTTGTTTACTTAGGACGACGGTAGTAAATAAGATGATCCCTTACAAAATTTCAAGAAGTGTTCTCCCCTAACTGTGCACCGTTGCTACAGTTCGTCGCTTCTAAGCACCACGTGATGATCGGGTGTGATGGATTCTTACGTTCACATACAATGGGTGTAAGACAGTTTTACACAGCGAAAACACTTAGGGTTAACTTGACGAGCCTAGCATGTGCAGACATGGCCTCGGAACACGGAGACCGAAAGGTCGAGCATGAGTCGTATAGTAGATACGATCAACATGAAGATGTTCACCGATGATGACTAGTCCGTCTCACGTGATGATCGGACACGGCCTAGTTGACTCGGATCATGTAATCACTTAGATGACCAGAGGGATGTCTATCTGAGTGGGAGTTCATAAGATGAACTTAATTATCTTGAACATAGTCAAAAGACCTTTTTGCAAATTATGTCATAGCTCGCGCTTTAGTTCCACTGTTTAGATATGTTCCTAGAAAAAATATAGTTGAAAGTTGAAACTAGCAATTATGCGGACAGTAGAAAGCTTATGTCCTTAATGCACTGCTCAGTGTGCCGAACCCCAAACGTCGTTTGTGGATGTTGCGAACATCGGACATACACGTTTTGATAACTACGTGATAGTTCAGTTAAACGGTTTAGAGTTGAGGCACTAAAGACGTTTTCGAAACATCGCGGAACATATGAGATGTTTCAAGGGCTGAAATTGGGATTTCAGGCTCGTGCCCACGTCAAGAGGTATGAGACCTCCGACGATTTTCTTAGCCTGCAAACTAAGGGAGAAAAGCTCAATCGTTGAGCTTGTGCTCAGATTGGCTGAGTGCAACAATCACTTGAATCGAGTGGGAGTTGATCCTCTAGATGAGATAGTGATGTTTCCCCAAAGCCATTGCCACCAAGCTGCTAGAGCTTCGTGATGAACTATAACATATCAGGGATAGATATGATGATCCTTGAAATATTCGTGATGTTTGACACCGCGAAAGTAGAAATCAAGAAGGAGCATCAATTGTTGATGGTTGGTGAAACCACTAGTTTCAAGAAGGGCAAGTGCAAGAAGGGATACTTCATGAAACGACAAATCAGCTGCTGCACCAGTGAAGAAACCCGAGGTTGAACCCAAACCCGAGACTAAGTGCTTCTGTGATAAGGGGAATAGCCGCTGGAGCAGAATTACCCTAGATACTTGGTAGATAAGAAGGCTGGCAAGGTCGATAGAAGTATATTGGATATACATTATGTTAATGTGTACTTTACTAGTACTCCTAGTAGCACCAGGGTATTAGATACCGGTTCGGTTGCTAAGTGTTAGTAACTCGAAATAAAAGCTACGGAATAAACGAAGACTAGCTAAAGGTGAGCTGACAATATATGTTGGAAGTGTTTCCAAGTTTGATGTGATCAAACATCGCACGCTCCCTCTACCATCAAGATTAGTATTAAACCTGAATGGTTTATTGAATCTCGATCGTAGTGATACACATTTTCATGCCAAAAGATATAAGATAGTAATGATAGTACCACTTACTTGTGGCACTGCCATGTAAGTCATAATGGTATAAAACGCATGAAGAAGCTCCATGTTGATGGATCTTTGGACTCACTCGTTTTTGAAAAGTTTGAGACATGCGAACCATGTCTATTGGTGTATATGCATGAAGAAACTCCATGCAAATGGACCGTTTGGACTCACTTGATTTTGAATCACTTGAGATATGCAAATCATACCACATGGGCAAGATGACTGAAAAGCCTCGTTTTCAGTAAGATGGAACAAGATAGCAACTTGTTGGAAGTAACACATTTTGATGTGTCCAATCCAATGAGTGCTGAGGCATGCAGTGAATATCGTTATGATCTTACTTCACAGATGATTCGAGTAGATGTTGAGAATATTTACTTGATGAAACACAAGTCTGAATTATTGAATGGTTCAAGTAATTTCAGAGTGAAGTAGAAGATCATTGTGACAAGAGGATAAAATGTCTATGATATGATCATAGAGATGAATATCTGAGTTACGAGTTTTGGCACACAATTAAGACATTGTGGAAATTGTTTCGCAATTAATACCGCCTGGAACACCATAGTGTGATGGTGTGTCCGAACATCATAGTTGCACCCTATTGGATATGGTGCGTACCATGATGTCTCTTATCGAATTACCACTATTGTCCATGGGTTAGGCATTAGAGACAACCACATTCACTTTAAATAGGGCACCACGTAATTCCGTTGAGATGACACCGTATGAATTATGGTTTAGAGAAACCTAAGTTGTCGTTTCTTAAAAGTTTGGGGCTGCGACGCTTATATGAAAAAGTTTCAGGTTGATAAGCTCGAACCCAAAGCGGATAAAATGCATCTTCATAGGAAACCCAAAACAGTTGGGTATACCTCCTAATTCAGATCCGAAAGCAATATGGATTGTTTCTTGAATCGGGTCCTTTCTCGAGGAAAGATTTCTCTCGAAAGAATTGAGTGGGAGGATGGTGGAGACTTGATGAGGTTATTAAACCGTTACTTCAACTAGTGTGTAGCAGGGCACGGGAAGTTGTTCCTGTGGCACCTACACCAACTGAAGTAGAAGCTTATGATAATGATCATGAAGTTTCGGATCAAGTCACTACCGTACCTCGTAGGGTGACAAGGATACGTACTACTTCAGAGTGGTACAGTAATCCTGTCTTGAAGGTCATGTTGCTAGACAACAATGAACCTACGAGCTATGGAGAAGCGATGGTGGGCCCAAATTCCGACAAATGGTTAAGAAACCATGAAATCCGAGATAGGATCCATGTATCAGAACAAAGCATGGACTTTGGTGGACTTGCCCGATGATCGGCAAGCCATTAAGATAAATGGATCTTTAAGAAGAAGACAGACGTGGATGGTAATGTCACCATCTATGAAGCTCGACTTGTGGCGAAGAGTTTTTTCACAAGTTCAAGGAGTTGACTACGATGAGATTTTCTCAACCGTAGCGATGCTTAAAGTTCGTCGGAATCATGTTAGCATAAGCTGTATTTATGAAATCTGGCAGATGAATGTCAAAACGAGTTTCCTTACCAACTTTGGTAAGGAAAGGTTGTATGTGATACAATCAGAAAGGTTTTGTCGATCCTAAGGATGCTAAAAGGTATGCTAGCTCCAGCAATCCTTCTAAGGACTGGAGTAAGCATCTCGGAGTTGGAATGTGCGCTTTGATGAGATGATCAAAGATTTTGGTGTATACAAAGTTTATGAGAAACTTGTATTTCCAAAGAAGTGAGTGGGAGCACTATAGAATTTCTGATAAGTATATGTTGTTGACATATTGTTATGGATCAGAAATGATGTAGAATTTCTAGAAAGCATATAGGGTTATTTGGAAAGTGTTTTTCAATAGAAAACCTGGATTAAGCTACTTGAACATTGAGCATCAAGATCTATAAGGATAGATCAAAATGCTTAATAATACTTTCAAATGAGCACATAACTTAACATGATCTTGAAGGTGTTCAAGATGGATCAGTCAAAGAAGAAGTTCTTGTCTGAGTTGTAAGGTACGAAGTTAAGACTTAAAGCTCGACCTCGGCAGAAAAGAGAGAAAGGACGAAGGTCGTCCCCTATGCTTAAGACATAGGCTCTACAGTATGCTATGCTGTGTACCGCACCTAAAGTGTGCCTTGCCATGAGTCAGTCAAGGGGTACAAGAGTGATCCAAAAATGGATCATAGGACAGCGGTCAAAGTTATCCTTAGTAACTAGCGGACTAAGGAATTTTCTCGATTATGGAGGTGATAAAGAGTTCGACGTAAAGAGTTATGACGATGCAAGCTTAACACCTATCCGGATAACTCTGAGTAGAGATACCGGATACGTATAATGGAGCAACAATTTAGAATAGCTCCAAGTAGAACAGTTATTTGGATAAGCTCCAAATAGAACGTGGTAGCTACATCTAGGAGATGACATAGAGATTTGTAATGTACACACGGATCTGAAAGGTTCAGACCCGTTGACTAAAAAACCTCTCTCACAAGCAACATGATCAAACCCAAGACTCTTTGGATGTTGGTCACATGGTGATGTGACCTGTCAGTGTTAATCACATGGTGATGTGAACTAGATTATTGACTCTAGTGCAAGTGGGAGACTGTTGGAAATATGCCCTAGAGGCAATAATAAAAGTATTATTATATTATTTCCTTGTTCATGATAATTGTCTTTTATTCATGCTATAACTGTATTATCCGGAAATCGTAATACACGTGTGAATACATAGACCACAATATGTCCCTAGTGAGCCTCTAGTTGACTAGCTCGTTGTGATCAACAGATAGTCATGGTTTCCTGGCTATGGACATTGGATGTCGTTGATAACGGGATCACATCATTAGGAGAATGATGTGATGGACAAGACCCAATCCTAAGCCTAGCACAAAGATCGTGTAGTTCATTTGCTAGAGCTTTTGCCAATGTCAAGTATCTCTTCCTTCGACCATGAGAGCGTGTAACTCCTGGATACCGTAGGAGTGCTTTGGGTGTATCAAACGTCACAACGTAACTGGGTGACTATAAAGGTGCACTACAGGTATCTCCGAAAGTATCTATTGTTTTATGCGGATCGAGACTGGGATTTGTCACTCCGTGTAAACGGAGAGGTATCTCTGGGCCCACTCGGTAGGACATCATCATATGCGCAATGTGACCAAGGAGTTGATCACGGGATGATGTGTTACGGAACGAGTAAAGTGACTTGCCGGTAACGAGATTGAACAAGGTATTGGATACCGACGATCGAGTCTCGGGCAAGTAACATACCGATAGACAAAGGGAATTGAATACGGGATTGATTAAGTCCTTGACATCGTGGTTCATCCGATGAGATCATTGTGGAACATGTGGGAGCCATCATGGGTATCCAGATCCCGTTGTTGGTTATTGACCGGAGAACGTCTCGGTCATGTCTACATGTCTCCCGAACCCGTAGGGTCTACACACTTAAGGTTCGATGACGCTAGGGTTATAAAGGAAGCTTGTATGTGGTTACCGAATGTTGTTCGGAGTCCCGGATGAGATCCCGGACGTCACGAGGAGTTCCGGAATGGTCCGGAGGTAAAGATTTATATATGGAAAGTCCTATTTTGGCCACCGGAAAATGTTCGGGATTTTTCGGTATTGTACCGGGAAGGTTCTAGAAGGTTCCGGAGTGGGGCCCACCTGCATGGGGGACCCACATGAACGTGGGTAGTGGGGGCAAGGCCCCACACCCCTGGTCAAGGCGCACCAAGATCCCCCTTAGAAGGAATAAGATCATATCCCGAAGGGATAAGATCAAGATCCCTAAAAAGGGGGGATAACAATCGGTGGGGAAGGAAATGATGGGATTTCTTTCCTCCCACCTTGGCCAACGCCCCAATGGACTTGGAGGGCAAGAAACCAGCCCCTCCACCCCTATATATAGTGGGGAGACGCATGGGAGCTCAAGACGAAGTTCTGGCGCAGCCCTCCCCCTCTCCCAAGTCGTCCTCCTCTCCCGTGGTGCTTGGCGAAGCCCTGCTGGATTGCCACGCTCCTCCATCACCACCACGCCGTTGTGCTGCTGTTGGATGGAGTCTTCCTCAACCTCTCCCTCTCTCCTTGCTGGATCAAGGCGTGGGAGACGTCATCGGGCTGTACGTGTGTTAAACGCGGAGGTGCCGTGCGTTCGGCACTTGATCATCGGTGATTTGAATCACGACGAGTATGACTCCATCAACCCCGTTCACTTGAACGCTTCCGCTTAGCGATCTACAAGGGTATGTAGATGCACTCTCCTTCCCCTCGTTGCTGGTTTCTCCATAGATAGATCTTGGTGACACGTAGGAAAATTTTGAATTTCTGCTACGTTCCCCAACAAGTGGAGGGCGCGCCCCCCCTAGGGCGCGCCCCCCTGCCTCGTGGGCCCCTCGAAGCTCCACCGACGTACGTCTTCCTCCTATATATATCCACGTACCCCCAAACGATCAAGGACGGAGCCAAAAACCTAATTCCATCGCCGCAACTTTCTGTATCCATGAGATCCCATCTTGGGGCCTGTTTTGGAGCTCCGCCGGAGGGGGCATCGATCACGGAGGGCTTCTACATCATCATCCAAGCCCCTCCGATGAAGTGTGAGTAGTTTACTTCAGACCTATGGGTCCATAGTTAATAGCTAGATGGCTTCTTCTCTCTTTTTGGATCTCAATACAATGTTCTCCCTCTCTTGTGGAGATCTGTTCGATGTAATCTTCTTTTTGCGGTGTGTTTGTTGAGATCGATGAATTGTGGGTTTATGATCAAGTCTATCTATGAATAATATTTGAATCTTCTCTGAATTCTTTTATGTATGATTGGTTATCTTTGCAAGTCTCTTTGAATTATGAGTTTGGTTTGGCCTACTAGATTGGTTTTTCTTGCCATGGGAGAAGTGCTTAGCTTTGGGTTCGATCTTGCGGTGTCCTTTCCCAGTGACAGAAGGGGCAGCAAGGCACGTATTGTATTGTTGCCATCGAGGATAACAAGACAGGGTTTTTAATCATATTGCATGAAACTATCCCTCTAGATCATGTCATCTTGCTTAAGGCGTTACTCTGTTTTTAACTTAATACTCTAGATGCATGCTCGATAGCGGTCGATGAGTGGAGTAATAGTAGTAGATGCAGGAAGGAGTCGGTCTACTTGTCTCGGACGTGATGCCTATATATATGATCATACCTAGATATTCTCATAACTATGCTCAATTCTGTCAATTGCTCAACAATAATTTGTTCACCCACCGTAGAATACTTATGCTCTTGAGAGAAGCCACTAGTGAAACCTATAGCCCCGGGGTCTCTTTCTCATCATATCAATCTCCATCACTTTATTATTGCTTTGCTTTTACTTTGCTTTTACTTATTACTTTGCATCTCTATACCAAAAATACCAAAAATATTATTTATCATATTTATCAGATCTCACTTTCGTAAGTGACCGTGAAGGGATTGACAACCCCTAAGCGTGTTGGTTGCGTTGAGCTATTGTTTTGTGTAGGTACGAGGGACTCACGCGTAGCCTCCTACTGGATTGATACATTGGTTCTCAAAAACTGAGGGAAATACTTATGCTACTTTGCTGCATCATCATCTCCTCTTCGGGGAAATCCAACGCAGTGCTCAAGAGGTAGCAACCGACATTACACGTACGCTTATGCGAGACTGGTTCTACCGACGTGCTTTGCACATAGGTGGCTGGCAGGTGTCAGTTTCTCCAACTTTAGTTGAACCGAGTGTGGCTATGCCCGGTCCTTGCAAAGGTTAAAACAGCCCCAACTTGAAAAACTATCGTTGTGGTTTTGTTGCATAGGTAAGAACGGTTCTTGCTCAGCCCGTAGCAGCCACGTAAAACTTGCAACTACAAAGTAGAGGACGTCTAACTTGTTTTTGCAGGGCATGTTGTGATGTGATATGGTCAAACACTACAAAAAATACACTTCCATGATGATACGTGTTTGTCACAGTAGGTTGTTTTTTTTGTCATGCATGTACATCCATGACAAATTTATGACAGAATCAAGATAGTCATACATGTGCTATCGTAGAAGTGTTCCATGACATTACCAAAATTATCATCACGGAAGTGTCCACTTCCATGACAATAAATCACACGTCACAGAAGTGCTTTCATCAAGGGTGACCGACACGTGGAATCCACCGTAACGGAACACCGTTAAGCTATCGGGTCGGGTTTTGGATCCGATAACCCGTTAATAGCCCCAACCAATGGGGAGTTTCCACATGTAAAATCATCATTGGCTGGAGGAGACACGTGTCAACTGATCCAATGGGCGAGACGCGCCTATGATATGTTGACACATGGACCGGCCCATCAAGTTTAAATGGGTTCGCCCAACTGAAGGCCCACAAGATTTTGCGGACCATAATGGGCCGGCCCAGCTAAAGGCCCACGCGGACCATAATTAGCTGTCCCAGCTAAAGGCCCACAAGATTTTGCGGGCCATAATGGGCCGGCCCAGGTAAAGGCCCACAAGATTTTTTTGTGCCATAATGGGCCGGCCTAGGTAAAGCCCACAAGATTCATGCGGGTCATAATGGGCCAGCACAGCTAAAGGCCCACGAGATTTTGCCGACATTAACGAGCCGGCCCAACTGTAGGCCCACAAGATTTTGTGGTCCCTAGTAGGCCGGCCCATTAACTGCCTGCCATGTTTTGGGCCAAATGCCAGCCCATATTTGATCCGGTCCATTAATGGCCTGCCACGCTCCGGGCCTAATAGTGGCCCATATGAGATCCGGCCCGTTAAAGGCCTACCACGTTCTGGGCCAAATTACGGCCCAGATCAGGTCCGGCCCTTTAAGAGGCTTTGGGCTCAATTATGGCCCGTATCAGATTCGGCCCGTCAACTGGACACTATGCTTTTGGGCCCACTTGCTAAAGGCCCACTTAGTAATTCGGCCTGATATTAGTTTTGGCCTGTTAAGGGCCCGTTTAACATTTCGGCCCTATATTAATTTCAGCCTGTTAAAAGCCCGTCATATAGTTGGGCCTAACTACGGCCCGGTTTGCATCCGGCCTGCTCGCAGCCGATATCTGATTGGGCCAAACAAGGACCGAGACAATTTTTCGGCCTGTTAAAAGCCCGTGATTTGATTCGCACAATCATGGGCCGGGGTTCATTTCGGGCTGCTGCCGGCCCGTGAGCTGATCGGCACATTTCAGGCCCAACCTACATCGTGATTGCATGACGGCCCGATTATGTACCGTAATTTTACGGTTTGGCCGGTTTACTGCGAAGACAGGATATATATACAGTAAAATAACTGCAGCATCGTGAATAAGAAAAAACCTATACTATACAATAAAGAAATTACGGCATATTACATCCACTGGGCATCAAAGTTCGCCACTATGATAATAAAGCACAAGCAGACAGCAGATTACATACACTGAGTATCAAAGATCGCCACCAGTGCAAATAAACACGCTGACAAAATAATATACAAAACCGACAACACTTAAATAGAGTTCAAGAAAGGTTAGCCCTGCTGGGGAGCTGCAGCGCAAGCAGCTGAGCAAGATGATGAGACTGCGCTTGTTCAACACTTATATCTTCCTCACTCTGAAAGATAAACAAGCAGACAGATGACAGGTTTTGCACATAAAAGTATCAGTGCTGACAATTCATCACATTTCTTACTGACGAATAAAGTGACACAGTTTAAATTTGCATTAACACAATATGGTATTGTTCAGGTCAAGACATGGCAGGAAATGACATTGTGATGGAGTTGGCAGCTTCACGACACCACTGGATTACAGATCAAGAACTCATAAGTATCAATGGTTAGTGTGCTGTCAATTTATACCATTTCAGATTGGCAAATAAAGAGACGGTTTAAATAATAGTAGAATGATATGACATTGTTCATAGTTAAGACATTGCAGAATATGACATTGTGCTGTAGTGGGTAGGTTCACCACACCACTGGATTACAGATGAAGAACAGAAGCATACATGCAGTGCAAAAGAAGATCACTTGCTCTGTATAGTTTAATTTACATGGTATGAAGAAGGAACTTGGTTGTACAACTGAAAACTTAAATTGAGAAAGGACGAACTTTTGTTTATGAACTACATATAATAAACTTTAAACAAGCAATTTGATGCAAACACCAAAAATAAACAGCTGTTGCAGTCATGCCTAACCAAATATATACAACAAAGTTTGAAGGCTTGAGATGGACAAACTTACATTATTGGTGAAGACAGGCTCTATAAAGGCCTTGTCCATGCTGATGGGGGGGGCAATTCAAGAAGTTTACCATAGAATCTTCTTCAAAAGCATTGCCTTTATTCTACATTTTGTTAAGAGTAAATATAGATGTGATAATATACGAAAAAATGGAGAATATTTAAGATAAGATGAAGAGTGATGCTACATAACCAAGTAGCTATAAATGTAAGTGCAGCGATACAGGCAAAAGGTACAGCCAAGAGCAATGCACAGCTAAACTTCTTCAGTACCAACCTTATGGTAAGAGTAAATATAGATCTGATGTGTAGAAAATGGATGGCAAAGGAAAATAAGCTGCAGAGTGATGGTACATGAACACCTACCTGTCATCATAAGTACACTGATAAAGGATAGCATGTACTTACAAGAACAATGCAAAGCTAAAAAAACATTGGCATTGGATATATTCTACACTAATGTAACCATTCATACAGATCAGATAATTTGGAGCGAACAATTGATAAAAACATTGGCATTGGATATATTCTACACTAATGTAAGCATTTGAGTGGAAAAACATGGTACGATGACAGATGGAATATGTATTGATAATTGATGGGCATGGCATCTCGACATATATGATGAGTAAACTAAGCAGATGGCGGTGCAACAAAGTAGAAGAAATGCAAGACAACATATGCAAGATACGCGCAATCAATAAAACCTTGCCAAATTAGAACAGGCACCTTGATGGGTGAACAGGACAGGCCATCTGCCTTTGACTCCTCGAGGTTAGAATAGTCATTAGGATGATATTCTGAACAAGAATCAACAGGTGGGGAGCGTACGAGTTTCATTGCTTCCAGAATGGCACTCAATGCCTTGGTGCCAATTTTGTAAGTCATTGCAGTGTTCCACAATATTCTTCTGATGCGCGGATTCTGATATTCACTGTAATTGCGTATGATATCTGAGAACCATGAAAACATAAATAGTTGTGAGATTATCTTTGTAATGCAGATGATATTCTAATATAGGGGCGCCCCTGTAAACACTTGTGTGCTATCACTGGATTCTGATGAGAGAGCTCATGTGTGCTGTAATATGGTGCGTGCATTTATATAATCTGGCACAAGTACACAAAAAATAGGCTCCAGAAGTAAGGATAGCTGGCAGATGATAGGTTCATAATATACTGTATAGAGAGTTTATTGCCAAACCATGATAACAAGAGCACACAACAACTAGGAAGATCATAGTGTACATAATAGGGGTACACCATAACCAGGATATATAAATCGGGAAAGTGGAACTGGCTGGAAATTACGGTGTTGTATTGCCGCTAGTAATTGAAAGCCTATTGATCACATACAGGCCAGCTTTATCAGCTATTAGACTGCAGATGTCCCTGCTCCCCTTCCTGACAAGGAACATACTATGCTTCCCATACAGAACACCGCACGGGCCGCCGGCCGAACCACCGGCCCCACCGCCTGTGTTCCTCCGCCACCCCCACCCCCACCCCCACCCCCACACGCATCGAGTTTTCTTCGTTCGACGAGGCCCCACCACCGCCCCCAAAACCACCATCCCCACCCGAGCCCCTTCGATCGCACCGGCGAACTCCGGCGAGCTTTGAAAAATCAACTGACCCAATTTTGAAATTTAGTCTACTGTGATTTAACTAGTGTGGAATATAAAAGGGGAAAACCATGAGCATTGCGAGTATGGTGTTGAGCGTGCCATGGCGGATCTGAAGGTGCAAACCGGACAAAGGCAACTTCGCAACCAAGACAAGAAATCAGAGTAAAGCAGTGGCGATCTATTTTCTTGCTGCGATAAATAAGTTGAGCAGATACGAAAGAGTACCGCCTCTGGTGCGGCGCCGTGTACGCATCTGCTGAGAATTTGACGGTGCTGCGGTAGCGATGGCTGTCGGCGGCGTGGAAGCAGATCTAGGAGGGTAGACGGTGGCGGCGGGGCGCGGTGGACGAGACGGTCGTAGGAGCGGCGCCGGCAAGGTGGACGACGGCGGGGATGAAGCGAGAGGACGGGATGCAAGGATCCCGGTCCGAAGCCGTGGATGAGAGAGGTCGATCTCTCGTAATGGACGGCGGCGTCGGGGTATCAGCTCCGGCATGGTGGAGGAGGACGGCGGTGGATGGGGTGGCGGACGGGCGGACGGAGGAGGGTGGGGTGGAGAGGGTGTTTTGGCGCCCACGGAGTACGAATGGGGAAAAGGGAGGTAGAGAGGAAGGGGGAACCATGTATTCAGGGCGCGCTTGTCTCAAATGCGAGGAAATTTACAAACTTAGCCCCCGTTTCAAATTTCTACTACATCACAGCAACACTAGTCGGTTGGGGATAGGACGGTAATCTCGCATACACCGAATATTTGCCGACGAGAGTTTGTTTTTGGCGCCCACCGTGTATGAATATGAATCGGGGAGGGAGTCGATTTCGGCCGAGGACACACTGTGTTTTGGCGCCCACCGTGTATGAATCCGGGTGAGAGGCGGTTACGTCACGTTTGGGTGAAATTACAAACCTACCCCTATCGAAACCTATAGAAATCCAGCATATAGGCTTTGCGTGGCAGGGATAGGCAGTAGTGATTTCCATCTCGCAGATTTTGGTTTCGGGCGGTTACTGCGACTTTCCCCGCTTCGTTCAAATTTTGCAGAGTGCACGTTTACCGTGCCAACTCAATTCGAATCCCGTTTGTATTCTATTTTTTTCGGGCGGGATCCATTTTCAATTGGAATTACATTCTATATACATCATTTTTTATATATACTTTCAAAAGCACAACACCATTTATACATAAATATGGTTTACAAATGGCATGATCTCAGATTCATAAGGTTGTATCCATCAATTTGGATTTTCAAATATTTGAAACCACTTTATGTTGAAATCCAATGTATGCATTCCTCGCTAACCGTCTCCAATTAATGTGTGTTTCATGCGGGTTTTTTTACTTCTCAAACATGTATAATGTGTTTCACACACGCAACATATAGTGTAATCCCGTTTAGACATTAATTGCATATAAACCATGCATTGTTTGTAATTGAAGAATCTATGGATCACCAATATTGATAAACTATATAACATTACACGTGTGCCCAAATTCAAATGAATATGCATGTTTGATACACCAATTTGCGTTATGATATTATCGATGTCGTGATCTCCAGTTTAAATATTTGAATCCCCTTTAATCCAGATATTCGTCTCATATAGCTATCACTCATGCTTATATAGGACTATCTCTCTGGACCTATACGCGTTCATCGTCTCTCAGGTATCTCTCGTGCTACCTGTATGTCGACAATGATCTTTTATCTTCGTAACACACTGACGGTACTCTCTCCCTCGACCTTCATCACTCTATCTCTCTCTAAGTATATCTCGCTCCCTGCTATGTGTCTCTAACTATGATTCTCCATGTGGAATCTCTTTCTCTCACACAAACACAAAACTTTGTCTCCCGGGGTCTCATTTCTCTCTACTATTCCCATGTGTGCCACTCGCACACCCCTCATACAGAGATGTCTTTCGCTCCTTAGATATGAGAACCTACGACTCTTCCTCTTCAATATCTCTTTCTCACACACAAACACAAACTCTGTCTCCCAGGGTCTCATATTTCTCCATTGTTCTCTTGTATGTCGCTCACACACACCCTCTCTCCCTAGAGATATCTTGCGTTCCCTCATATGTCTCTCTAGCTATCACTCTCGTTGTGAAATATCTTTCTCTCTCGCAGACACAAAACTCCGTCTCTCTGGATCTCATTTCTCTCTGATATCTGTTTGTATGTGACTCACACGCACCCTCTCTCTATCTCTCTCACACCCACACACATAACCCAGCCTTCTGATCCACTATACTCCTATCTCTAACGCACACTAGCTAGCATCTTTATCTTTCTATTTATCTGTTTCTCCATCAACCTTCTTTCTCGCCCTCACTCTTGATTCCTATCACGCACACTACATATGTTTCTCTCTACATGCAGTCAAGTGCCCTCTCACACACATATATAACTTCACCCTTTGAACCACCCGACGGTCATCTCCAACACCCAAACTAGCGGATGTCCCTCTAGCTAGCATCTCCATCTCTGTATCTATCTGTAGTTTCTCCGTCAACATTTCTTTCTCGCACGGAGTCTTGCTTCCTATCACCCACACTATATATGTCTCTCCATACATATGCATTTATAGGTTGGTCTCTTTTGCACAATCGTTGCGCCTCACTCCCTCTGCTCGCCATAGATGCATGCTCCAGCCCACGCCACTATCTCTTAAAGACAAAAACACATGCTCAATTGTCGGGACTTCTTCCATGCATTCTCACATGCATGCATATTGTCATACCGATCCGTCTCTCCCATGTCGTTGATCTTATGACTTATGTCTTCTTTCTTTTATCTCGATCATGCGCGCGCGCACACACACACATCCCACGTATACATGTATACCTCTCACACATGCACGTTCAAGGTCTCTATGTCTCCATACGTAGTTAATTACCCTCAATCCTAACGCCACATCGAATCGTTCTCCTCTTTTGTGCACATAACTTCCGCCTGGATGGGTAAAACACACACTCACACTTAACAATCTCCTTCTAGCTACCCCCCCCCCGCCTCTCACTCTTCCCCTATATCCCTGAAACCAATAAGACCATCCATTAGTTTAATTCCCGCCTACATGCACCATTGATATATAGTAGTCTTCCTCGGTGTCTCTCGAACAAACACGTTCTCTCGAAGTCGACTCCTCTCACGCGCACACACCTTCTCTTCCCTCTCTACGGGCATTTTCTCTCTCGCACCCCATCGTTGGTGGCCTCTGCCATACACATCACCTCTCTATGATGAAAGCCATGGACACTTAAATTACATCCGCCACAGAGGACCCCGCGACACACACACACACACGCGCGCACACACATGCACGCACCCCCCCCAACACACACACACTAAGACTCCATCTCTCTCTCTCTCACACACACAACACACACACACACGCAAGCACGCACGCCCGCCCCCCCCCACACCCACACACACACTAAGACTCCATCTCTCTCCCTCTCTCTCACACACACAAACTAAGACTCCATCTCTCTCTCACACACACACACACACACACTAAGACTCCATCTCACACACACATGCTCTAGGCGGAGCATTTGTTCCTACCACCCTTCATCCAACCTTACCCGTATGATGAACAATCAGCTTTATTTACTTGCATAACATGGACAAATTCCACTTTACTTTAGTAGTCAGCAAACTTATCATCTGTACCCTTATAAAAAACGAGTTGGTGGTGATGGTGTGCCTGCCATCTTGTAATACTTACCGTATGATCTATATCTGAGGATAGAAAGCAAACTACGATAATTTTACAAAAGATACTTGCACCTCTCTCCACATCATTATCTCCCGCAACCTCATTGCTCAGCAATTAAAAAAGGAATAAGTCTCTGGAACAATCTAGCATGCATGGTGGCCGCTGCCGCCTGCCGGCGCCGTCCATCCCCATGCCTCCGCCCATTCCGACTACCAGTCACCACCACGCTCCACTCCTCCTCGCCTTATCTCTCATCTTTCATTTTTTCGATGACATTCTCGAGATACCAGTTTTCCGATAAAATTCTCGAGATATCATTAGTTTTTACACATGGGATTACTCCTGCATGGGTTAATCACAACAGGTGTTCTGTAAAAAAATGCATATTGATGTTCCGTGCAATGCACGAGAATCTTGCTTGTAATTATATAACGCAAATCACGAGCAGGAAGTGACATTTTTTTGACACAACCACGTTAACATGGCCACGTAAATCACTAGCTAAAGTAAATACCATTATACTTATATCCCGATGCAAAAGGTTGAGTACATGTCCGAAGAGTAGAGTCGCACACACGCACTCTGTCTCTCAGAATCTCTCTCACACACACACCAGTTACGTGACGCCCACTTAAGCAGACACGTATGTTACAATTTGTGCACCCGCGGGTACACGTGATGCTGCGCATTTATTTAAGCCGGAAGGCGAACCCAAACAGTAGCTGCATTCATTCCCCTCCCGCCGCCTCTTCTCTGGTCGCCGTCGCCCGGTAGCCATGGGCCGGCCGAAGGTAACAACATACGCCATACTCCCGCCGGAGCGGCGCTTTAATATGGAAATTTTAGTGGCCATGCATGCATCTTTTTGTGCTAGCACTCCTATATAAGGGTTGACCGGTCGCTTCCCGCGGACGTGCGCGGGCGGTGGAAGAGGAAGGAGAAGGGAAGCGGGCTGTGGAGTAACGTTTTTTACCACAATTTCCTAGGAAACCGAGTGCAATAATTGAGTAGTTTTGCAAACTACCAGTACTACACCTGAAACGGTTCAAAACCTATACTCCCTTGCCAGCGCGCGCTTCCCGCGTGAAACGGTCAGCGTCGCCCTGGAGCGTCAGTGCCGCATTAATGCCCGGCCAGAGCGGAGGCGACCTCTCACTGGCGCCGGCTTTGAAGTGGCGCGACGGCCGAGAGAGCGCCGCTTCCCGGTGCACGCGACTGCTCCGCGTCGAGACTGGCCATAGGCCCTGTTTGGATCCATGGGTTAGAGTTAGTTTGAGCTAGTTGGGGCTCAAATAGCCCTAAACTATCCAAGCATGAGGGTTTAAATTGGAGCAAGTTGCACCGAACCCACCAAAAAAAACTATCCCACCCATGAGGGTTTAAACTGGAGATAGTTCTCATTGGGACCACTGAAAAATCACTTTTCTCTCTCCATGAAGTGCATTTATTGTCAATCTAACCCTGTCACCCAAACACCTCTTTGGCTACAGTTAGTTCAGGGTTAGTCATGAGTTAGTCTAACCTCTAGCTAAGTTAGAGTATCAAACAGGAGCAGTATAGGACATGCAAGTTGCTCAAAGCATACAGGCAAATTCGTACGTGAAAGGATTTTTTTCTTTTTGAAAACGGAACGTGAAAGGAATTTTTTTAGAATGCTCTTGGCATGTCGCTAACATGTGATAGTTAACCGACCTCAATAGACGGCAGAAACGCCAGCCCGCCGCACTTTGATAGAGACGAGGAGGGAGAAGCGATACAGGCTGCTGGATTACTAGAGATAGGTGTCGCACGGAAGCCAAGAAATATGGTGATAGCGTGGGTTAGCCATGTACTAGTATGATGTAACTACACTTGGCTGCCGTGTTTCGTACTCTTCCAGTCCACTGTGGAGATGATTGGTTAATTTTATATCGCTGAATAATATTAAATATTATGAGTGCAGACGCTCCACCACGAGGTTCCTTGCTCCTTCTCGGTCGTCCGGAATCTATGTTCTTCCACTCTATTTTTTTACGTGAGCTTTGTTCATCCTTTTGCCAACACGCGAGACATCTAGCATCAAGGTGCACGTGTTATGCAAGGATCGTTCCATCTATATGAAGAACACGTGGGACTGGAACTACGAGACGAACATGTACCCAGGAGTGGACGTACGAACCTGAGTAATGTAGCGCAGTAAGTGAAGTAGAAAGGCACAAATCGTATGAACATGCGTGGCATATAGGGTGTGTTTGGTTGCGTTCTCGTCTCAGCATAGTTGTTCCCTCTTCAGGCATGCTCAACTCAACACCCCTCTTCATGCATGCTCTCTTCATGCATGCTTCTAGTGTATTTGTGCTAAACTAGTGTGGACTCATGCACCCTCCATACACTCTACCAAACACCCAAAAGTAGGTCGAGAAGGGAACTCTTGGGCGGCATTTGTCTCTTACTACGTACTACCACTAAATGTTGTACGTGCAATGCACGGTGATGTTATGGAGTACGTGCCTAAGTACTCTACTACTACTATATTAGTTGGAGGCACATATTAACTTTTATATTTGTTTACGTGTATGCCCCGAGACCTTCCAACTAGACGTGTCTTTGTCTCCATTTTTTTGCGGAAAACGTGTCTTTGTCTCCAGGTCGCACTTTGTATCGTTCATACCACTAAGTACTACTACGTGTGGTCTCCGACCCAGAAGTGGAAGAAGTGGAGACGCTCTACCACGCTGTTTTTTTACGCTGGGCTCTACCACGCTGTTCATGTCCCACTCCTTTCGCTGACGTGTGGGACATCCAGCACGTGCCGTGTTTGGCACCCTTCGTCGTAAGAGTTGAAACGCTAGCATTCATCAGAAATAAAAATTAATTATAAATCAGAAGTGATACTATTTTTTTGCGAACCAATCAACAGTGATACTATACCTCGATATCGGAAAGAATACTACTCCGTTCGCCAACATGTGGGACGTCGACCATCCTGGTCCACTTGCCATGCACGCAGAACTCCAAGGGAGTCACCCAGGTCGTCGCGCCGCAGTAACAATGACTAATGAGCCGTCAAATCACAGGCCCACTTCCCACTTTGAAGTTGCTTGGACGAAGGAACCATCATGACTTTGTTGAATTCCGCTTCTTGAAGAAAACTACTGTACCAGTAGTACTGCTAGCTACAGTAGTTACTACAACAGAGGCCTCCTTTCGTTCATAGGATAGGAATATGAAAATCATAGGAAGTGAGATGACATGCATCTCAATTCCTATAGAGAAAGAGATGCCATTTGATGCTTAGGATAGGAATTTTTCCATTTAGTCTAGGCTAATGTACTGGTAATTTGCTCTAAAAACTACAGTAGTAACTAGTAGTACTGGTACATGCTCGTACTCAGACACACACACACACACTAACTACTAGTACTACTACTTCTCACATGCTGGCCAGACGCCGTCGTTCTCCTTCCCGGCTTTGTCGGCGACACCCCACCGTGCTTGGATCTCCGCCGACCTCTCCGCAGCAGCGCGTGCGTCCTTTTCTTTCTTGCGGCGGCGGGCCTCTCTTTTCTTGAGTGCTTTCTGACTTTTCCGCTCCCTCTGTGCGGCTTTGGCCGCCTCTTGCTCTACCGCCCATTCGGCCTTGGCATCTTCAAATTCCTCCCACATAGTTGTGAGGTCGCGAGCGGCGATGAACTCGGCACGGCGGGATGCCATCGCTTCCCTACCATTTTGTGTGCGGTCGTGGGCGGCGAGGAACTCGGCGCGGCGGGATGCCATCGCTGCCTTACCGGTTAGTGTGCGGCGCGGTGGCATGAACGACGCTTGGTGAGAGCTCTGGGGTGGAGTGGCCGGACAACCGTATAGTGCATTGGTTTGTCAAGAGCTCAAGGACAGAAGACGAAGCAAATTTGGATTCCCCTTCAATCCTGGTCATTTATTACCGAGTAAAATGCATTGGCGGTCATCGAACTTGTCTTGGTAGCTCACTTTGATCATTGTATACGAGATATGGTGATTATACGGTCACTGGCTCAGCGTATAGCTCCGTATTTGTCTGGTTGACCAGTCAAACAGTCCGCATGCGCCTCATCAGCTCGTGTTCTTTATCTATCTACGCGGGCCTACCTGTCAATGGAGAAAGAAATACTGTAAAAACCAAAATTATGCTAGAGTCCGGACCGCTTCCGGAGCCCGCTCTCACCGCCCTGGCCCCTCAAGACGCCAGCTGCCCGCCGCATGCATGCATAGCAAGTAGTACTCCTTATGTGGAGGAGAGAGAGGCATTGACAAAGTCAAGGAGTGGGCTCTGCAAGAGCCCGTCTCTACACGTGCTCCTAGGTATAAAAAATAATTCTAAAAAAGGCATAAAAAACAATTGTGTCTTAAAAAAGAAAGGTAAAAAACATTTGAGAGGAAATAGATAGAGAGAAAGTGAGAAAAAGCTGTAACCTGGGCATTACATGAGGAAGGAGGGAGTGGTGCACATGCCAAGTTCACTGGGCTGCCGTGTTTCACACTCCTCCGTCGTAACAGTGGAGACAATAGCTTTCATCAAAAATAAACAATGAATACTCGTTGCTCGTCCTCTATATCGGAAAGAATACTTTCATTCGCCGACATGTGGGACGTCGACCATCCTGGTCCACCTGCCATGCACAAAATTATCCTGGTCTACCCCGGTCGTATCGCAGGCCCAACCTTTCCCACTGTAAGTTGTTCGGACGAAGGAACCATCATGACTTCGTTGAATTCCGCTTCTTCAAGAAAACTTACTGTACCCGCAATACTGCTACCACACGCGAAGACTGGACGGCACTGTACCACGTCATATCACTGAAACCCACTAGGCCAAACTAGCCCGCCTAGGTCATCTATTTTGGAACGGAGGGAGTACGTCTCTGCACTGCTATGATTTTGTGTTGCACGTCATATCACTGAAACCCACTAGGCCAAACTAGCCCGCCTAGGTCATCGATCGCTAAGCCTACAATTTTAGGAGCTAGGGCTATTGGTCGATCGACGAGGGATAAGTATAAGCGTACCACGAGCTCATCAGCCCCAACGTTTCTCTTCGGTGAGTGTTTTGCAAGTACTATAGCTCGCACAGTAGCTAGCCTACTAACACCAAGAATCATCAAACAAGCCCTGCTGATATGATAAACAGTTCAAACTTACATCTAATCATGCCATATATTACATCAAAAGCTGGTGAGGATACATCTGTTTCCATAACTCGGAGAGGGTTCGCATGATTCACTATCAAACAAAAGTAGCAAGATCCGCCCACACAAGACAGTGCACTAGCCCTAAGATGGTTTGATAACACGCATCGTTCTGGTAATTAAACACAGGGCAATGCAAACTACCCTGAAGGATTAGCGCGACCAACTATTTCTTGTCATCGATCTCTCGGGCAATGACCACAGCACGGACAGCGGCATGGGAATCGATTTCTGGGGCGATGTCCGCAGGACTGACCGCGACATCGGAATCGATCTCTGGGGCGATGTCCACAGGATGGACAGCGGCATCGGAATCGATCTCCGGGGCGATGCCAACAGGACGGGCCACGACATCGGAATCATCAAGGACGTCCACCGGCACCTGCACAACCCTAACATATTAGCAAGCACATTGCAAATAATCAAAAACCACAACTATGGTAATAAGCCATTATTTTTTACCTTGTGCAGCTCACCGGGGGATCTCATCCCTCCGGGGGCCATCTCCTCGTCCTCGATGGGGGCCATCACCTTGCCAGGGGAATACTGCTTCTCAACGGCGACTATCTCCTCAAACTCGGTCTTGAGCCTCACATAGGTGGCAATCAGAGTTCCTGGGATAGGCACGGTGGGGCCATTGCTGTTCTTCCAACTTTCTTTGAGGAGTTCGTCCGCCAACGTCCTCAACTCTTGGGCCAGTGCTTGTTTCTTGGAGTTCTTCGTCTCCATGGGTTGGCCCGCCAACATGGTCAACTCGTTGGTCGGTGCTCGCTTCCTGGAGATCGCTGTCTCCAGTGGGTTGTCCGCCGGCAACTCTTTGCCTTGTGCTCCAGGATCCATCAATGAACTGACAAACAAAAAGCAATCGAAAGGAAACCACAATCGCAATGAAAACGGGAAAAGAATAGGATGTGAGAATCGGTCGGTGCTTCGCAAAAAGAAGATTCTTGGAATGAAAATATAGCAGCATAACTGATTCGCCCACCTTTCCTTCGTTGGTACAGAAGAAAAATGGCAGAAGTGAGTAGCCTGGAGTGAGGTTTTCTTCAAGAAAGGGAAGAAAGGGCTTGAACGAGCGTTCCAGTGAAATGATGGTTGCTTCGTCCAGTCCAACTTGGAGGCCACCTTACCACTGCTGGTAAAGGTGTGCGTTTTGTGATATGACGGGTCATGACGGCCACACCGGGGTGACAGGTGAGTCTCGACTGTAGCACCTCGCTGTGATTTGGTGGATGGCACGCGGGCCCGGATGCTTTGAAATGTCCCGCATGTAGATAGAGCGGCTAGTCATATACTCCCTCCTTTCCGGTTTATAGGGCTCAATTCAAAAATTTCACCAACCAAGGTAGATGGTGAGTGGTGGAATCCTTTTTGTAATTTGCAAAAGCACCCAATTAATGCTCTTGTTTTCTTCAAAAATGTATGTTTACCAATGTATTAATTGCAATGCATGCATGCATAAAGTACATGCATTGGTCAATTTTCTCTTAATACCTGCATGCAATTATTTAATGCACCTTGGAATCTGAACTTGTGATGGGGAACAACCAAATTGAGCCTTATAAAATGAAAAAACTAAGATTTTGAGATAAGCCCTATAAACCGGAAAGGAGGGAGTAGGAGTGCTCAATATTGTGCACCGCGACCAAGGCGGAGAGGAAAACGAGAGAACTACGTAATTAATGCATGAGTTTAATTAGGGTAGTTTTGTAAAGTACGAGATACATTTCTCCAATCGCAAAATGCCTTGGTTCATGAGATTTGAGATTTGAGCCCTATAAACCGGAAGGGAGGGAGTACTGCACACGGTGTAGTCTAGTCACTTGTTGAAATCTCTAGAAAGGCAAATACTCCTTTCCGGTTTACAGGGCTATACTACTCCCTCCGTCTAGGTGTGTAAGTCATCTTATGAAAACCAAATACGTAGTCCCAAAACACTTAGGCGCGGTGCATTAACTTCTACCTTGTTTCTTGTTTCTTGACATATCAACCAATAAGAGATGAGAGGTGTGCATGCTTTTAATGACTTGCAATGGCTAGTTCATTGCATGCAATGCTATTAATTAGCAAATAAACATTGGTGACCCCAGGAGGAAACGGTGCTAAGCGCGTGGACCTATGTAGAATGAGTATCAACCAATGGATAATGGAGTTTAATTGTTAAACAATAGCAATTTTGTCTCATGCAAGAGCCTGGCTAGTACTCCAAGGAACCGCACCACGCGAGCGTTCGCAACTGCCACGTTCGGGTTGCGCTTGGCTCTTCGCCTCTTCGAGAAGACGAACAATGATGTTACTCCTACTTCTACAGTATCGAATCCACTGCTGCATGTCCGTCCACCTCGTGCGGGAGGGATAGCGTGTAGCGAAAGCTTCTACTTACTGCTCCTGCCTTTGCGTCTATGACAGGTGGGCCCAACAGGTGGTTGGCCCTCCTGTCATGCAGCCAAAGGCAGGTGCAGTTAAGGCACCGGAGCTCAGTCCGCGAGGGAGAGGGCGTTGTAGTAATCAAATTTCTCGGTCTTGTACGAGTTGATGAAGATAGGGGTTGCTTGCTTTCTAGGGTTGCTTGCTAGGGTTGCTCACTACGTATATATAGGCCGGAGCCTCCGCGCTTGCTTGCTAGGGTTGCTCTATTCAAACACTCTCATCCTCTCCAGATCTAAACAAGATAGGGGTAGTAACACTGTCTTTCTCCCTTCAAAAAACACTGGCTTTCTATCCTCACCGCTGGTTACAGATCCGGACGTATCCCCCTCCGCCGGTGAAGGGGAGGAGGGGCAGTGTTTAGGTCGTCATCGACAGCGAGGGAGGAGACCCACTGCCGGCCGCACCGTTATCTCTGGCCGAGCGCCGGCGCGGGAGGTCCTCCGATCCCTTCGTCGTTGCCTGTGGGCGGATCCGGCCTCCCGCCGCCCACCTATCCACATCCCGACGACCTTCAGGTATATCTTCGTTCGAAACCGCCTTAGCTCTACTTCCCCAGCTCGCTACGTCGCTGCATGTGCATCATTTTCTACCTCTCAGCCCCTCTCGATCGGATGGTCCAACGTCACATATTTTTTTCTTCTATTGTTAGAGGTAAAGCTACTTCATGGAGTCGAATCTTGTACTACTTGGTTCAAACAAGAAATAAAGTGGGGGTGGGGGAATTTAGTATGTACATCGGACTTGGTACAAACAGGAAGGAAAGGGGGTGAAAGTAGTACAGACTGGTCATCCAACCGGTCTCTTGGTCGAAAAGGGAAATACAGGGGTAACGCTGTACACAGTGGTATGACCAGGACTAGATTTGCTATCCACACATAGGAGTAGGTGGCTAGAGTGAACAAAAATGGGACCAACCCAGATATGTTTCTTGGATGTTTGTTTCTCGGGGCAACAAACTATGAATCACCACTTTATGCCCCTGTTTACGTACATGGTGCTGGACTGCTGGTGCACCCACTGTCCCATGCCCTTATACCAAATATTTAGGCTCCGTTCGGAATAAAGGGGCAGAAAACATAGGTCTTGATGAAAATAGAGGAATAGGAAAGGAATGTAGGTATAAAACTATGGAACAGCGAACCGGAGGAAACTCTCAAGAGAATGTGTTCGGATGGACTACGAAATGTACAGATTTGTTTTTTTAGAGTAGCATGCTTGGCAGTATGAGATGCTATTTGTTTATTCAGCTGCACAGTGACTACTCTTGTCCTCACCTCACGTACCACACATAGGTTGATTTTTTTATTCCGGCAACACAGCACAGCAACCTGTCTAACGCATGGCAGCGAGCGCCTGCCTCGGGCTTCCGCCCAAAAAATGAGCAGCGCGTGGATGTTTCTAATCCTATGGAATCAGTACTACCAGACCAGCTTTCCTATGAAACACTATTCACCTTTCCCGTGTTCCGAACGGTTGGAAGGGAAAGAATACCGTAGGAATATGTTCCTACGAAAATCCTGCACCAAACCTGTGAACCGAACGCAGCCTTAGCTGTTCTTAATCTAATGTCCCTGGTAAAAATGAAGCCATGCCACTGTTATAAGCCATGACAAGTTTAGCCAAATGTTTTTGCCTGTAATTGTTTGAGACTCTGACTGTTTCCTCTGTGCCTTTTTGTGCAAACAGGGATATCCAATTCACCTGGTTGCTGTTGTGACCTTTTGGTGCACTGCACAAAACTCTTCTTAAAAGAAGTGACTTTTGTGCTGTTTAACTGGAATGTCAGAATGGAACAGTTGGTTCATTTTGGTGGAACTGCACAAAGGGAGATCTGTGTTCCAATCCTCATCATCCATATTGGCGCCATAACCTTCCTTTAGGTAAGAATGATATTTAATGCATGTGTTCATCTCTATTTTCCGACTGCCATGAGAAAATAATGCTGTTTTTTACTAGTACACTTGTACTCCCTCACTGACAAAACCAATTCTGAATTAGAAGGCCAATCATGTACTTGGTTTCACCAACTGGTGAGGAGAAAGAGAAACAGAGCATGAAGAGGAAGAAGAAGAAGAATAAACAGTGCCAAGGCGATCTTGCTGAAGCCAGAGGCCTCAAGTCGAGGCCATTCAAGGGCTCCGGCAACGACTACCTTACATGTGAGACGATCCTCCAGGGAGCCCTTCCACTTCTGCTGTCTCACTTAATTAATTAGGAGTACTTAAGTACCACTAATTTATTACTGCCTAATTTTCCTGTTGGAGTTAAACAAATCTTTAGTAGGACCCTATGCTGAATCATGTACGTGTGTATGTTTGTCTATGGAGGTGAATCATGTGGTGGAGCAGGGAGGGAATATTATTAGTGTCATGACATAATAGTGCTATTGTTTTGCATGTCAATTTATTGCCATTGGTTCAATGAGGCAATGTTTTGCGTATTGTCCATCATGAATTTGATGCTACTGGTTGAGTAATATGCTAATGTCTTCCTATCCTTTCTCACTAAGCTAATGAAGGTTTCACCTTGTTCCTACTTGTGCAAACAGGGATCATGTTGTGCCAATCATACATTAAATGGAACTACACAAGACAATACAATGAACTGTATCCCAGCCAGTGCTTTAACTCTGCTGGAAGTTCTTGATAATCTTTCGATATAATCTCAGCACTGGTAAACAAGAGTGATTTCAACCATACATTTGAAGTGCACAAAAATATATACTATTGTGTGATTCCAGTGAGTGCTTTATCATCTCTTATGGGACTACATGAATAAGCTTTTTTTCTCAGGTTGGTACGGGCCTAAGGCCTTCATCCATATTAGTTTGCTGTCATCTCTATTTGTATCGTGCTACTGTCATGAGAAACTCCTTTATCTTTGCACGTTAAAGTTTTGCAACCTATGATAAATGGCAATGCTTTGAGTGTTGAGTTGAGCTAATTGGCACTGATTAAATAAACTAATACCTCTCTTTAAGCAAGACTACTATGTTGCTAACTTTACCCATTAAGATAATGAGGGTGCTTCTATTTGTTAGTGTATGTTTCATAAACTAGTCCCACTATTACAGTAATCTCACTCTCTCAATATATGTGCCAACAGGGATGCTCGATTTTGGTGGAACTGCACAAAAACTTTGGGTGCTTCATTGCCTCGACAGCTTCCGTCCTTTCCTGTCAGTCGCTAAACTCCGCATGCTTTCTTCCTTTGCTGTCAGTCGCTTGGCTTATCTCGGCTTCCAGTCAAAGGAAATAGTAATTGATATGCTACCTCACACAGGTTGGTACTGGTCTTTATCCTGATTATTGTGCCTGTCATATGTATTGGTAATTTGGTATTGTGCTACTGTTTGCCGATTTCATAAAGGAGTAATTTGGAGCCTGAACTCGCAGGCAAATCATTACATCGGGTGATTTTAGTAGAACTGCACAAAATGATCAGATGTTGACAAGAAGTGCCTATATTCATTCGAGTATCAACCGGCGTCAACCAATTGTCAAACTCCAAGTGTTAGGAGAGTGAACGCCAAAAATATTGCTTGGTGCATAGCCCAGAAAAACGCAGTCCAGTCTTTGGTCCCAACTTGTGCCTTTTGGTTATCGGCACATATGGTAGCGAACTATATGGCATGGAGTCTAAAGATTCCAGACAAGTTGGTTGACGCTTATATTCATCTGGCACTTAATCAGTCTGCACGCCAAGGATGCTCCATTTCAGTTGAACTGCACAAAAAATTTGGGTGGTTCATTTTCTCAACCGCCTCCTTTCTCGTCTGCAATGTAGAATTTTGGCGAGATACAGGACCAAGATGAGCCAGTAAACTGGTTGGATGAAAGTAGTGGCCAAGTTGCTCAAACCTCCCTCGGCACGAGGCCACTATTTGAGGATAAACCTACAAGCAAAGTTCAGATTGTCTGTGCTGCCTCTTATGTACTCGAAAGTTTACTCGTACAAGAACTAATTTTAGCAAGAAGTACCTCCGATTGAACACCATTTACCAGTCCGTACCCTAGGTAATTAAAGTTCGTCCATGGATCATATTGGCTGTGATCTCAATCATTTGGATGCATAAACATACTGAACATGTGTATATCTGAATCTTTTTGTAAATTATGTATGAATATTGTCGTGTGATCTATCAATCATTTGGATGCATAGATATGCTGAGCTTGTGTATATATGAATCTTTTGAGTTGTTGATTGTGAATGTTGGCTATGGATATGAACGTGTCCTGTGAACTTGAGTTTGATATGAATGTTTACCTTTTCTGTTGTATTTGTGTGTGAACTTGTTAGTATGCCTACTGTGGGGTATAAAACGCAGGTCTCTTATAAAAGTAATGCCGTGTCCAATTTATGTTTTCCCTTCTAACCACATTATATATATTTATATTATTACTATTATCGTATATTTTATAGAGACTTATATATACATTATAAAAACATCCCAACTTATAAAAGTAAATGTTTAACGGAAGTTGGCAAGGAAAATCCTGGTTGTTTTTGACTCACAGGCAAGGAAAATCCTGGTTGTTTTTGACTCACAGGCAAGGAAAATCCTGGTTGTTTTTGACTCACACGCAAGGAAAATCCTGGTGATTGCGAAGATTTTAAGGACCAATTTAATAATAACGCGCTCATTTTTATTTTGAGCAATAACTCGCTAATTTCTTAATTATATATATATAAAATGTGCCTCTCCGGTTTATTCTTTGATATTAATTGCTCCTTCTAACATAACATTATACGTATATATAACGAGCCCACCTAATACGTGTATTTCAAGGAAGTGCAAATGGGCTGGGATTTCTTAGAAAATATAAATGGGCCTGATTGACGCGAAATTATTTGTTCACCCAGCCCAGCAAATGGACTGTACATTCTAGAAAACATGGGTTAAATATATGCCACATTTTTGCAGGCTGACATGTGGGCCAATAGGTCGAAGCCTACGCAGGGCGTTGTCAACTTGGTCAACAAATGATTGTGTCATCCACAGCCATTGGATTTATATCCAACGGCCGGCATGCACCTTCAATCTCTCGTCTTCTTCCTCCAGCATCGCCGGGACCGCCTGGTCCGGCCTCCGGCGGCTAGCGGCTCTGCTTAGCACGCATCGCTGCGAAGCGCTACCCCACCGCCGGCCAGGCTATCCCTCCACCCCTCGACACCTCCTGTTATTCTCCACAGACTACAGCCCCACGCCGCAACAGAACCAGTTATAACCCTTCTCCTCCTCTCAATCTGCGACTCCACTGCCGCGTTTTCCCATCTCCGAGTCGTTCCCGTCCGGGGCCTCGCCGTCGTCCACCGCCTCGCTGCGTTCGGTGCGGCCTGGTCAACAAACGAGAGTCATCGGAAGAGGACTTTACGTGGAGAGCCTGACGGCTGGGACCCACGAGGTCCATGGTCGCACGCAAGGAAAGTTCCTCCTTATTAAGCTGAAAAAAATGTTTCCTCCACCTGACAGCTGGGACCCACCGGCTGTATCTTCGCACGGAAGGAAGTGCCTCCTTGTTTTGCGAAAAAAATTATTCATCCCGTTGACAGCTGGGACCCGTCAGATTTGGTGACTGACTTGTGGGCCTACTAAGCGGACGTGTACAATCAGTAGTATATTTCGTCTGTTTGCTGCTGCTGTTGTTTTCAATGTACAATCAGTAGTATATTTCGTCTGTTGGTTGAATAAATGTGTTGTTAGAACGACAAACACAATGTTTTGGAAGTCGTTGCACGGTTCGATCCTTTAGTGCCCCGTACCGTACGTAGCGCATACTATTTATCGTACGGAACACATTTTTTTTGAAACTCGGAACACATTTTCCACTTGTTGATAACATGCAGCCCACTGATGAAGGCCCAATAGAGAAGCCCATAATTAACTGGAAGGGAGGCTCTCACATGAATCCGGCCCAGGTACATGCTCATGGTCCCCTAAACATAAATAAGTAAATAAATAAATAAAGCTAAATGCTCATGCACCAGTTCTTTGGGAAAATAGCTAGCCCAGTATTTCTTTTTGAAGAATACCCAAGCTAGGCCTATTTGTTTTCTCCGAATTACTGGGCTGCAAATCTTTCAAGACGAGGAGGGATGCATTCCGGCCTGGCTTAAGAGTATGGTCAATGTCTGTTAAAAGTAATATCAAAAGGGGTTGAAAATTCCAAAAAAATTATAGCAAATGGGATATAAGTTTCTTTTTTTGTTTTTGTTCTTCACTGATATCTTATACGTATTTCATTGGATTTAACATGACATAGTACTAATTTATTTTTAAATTTGTTTTACTATGGCTATTAATTTTTGGATTAAGAATATTTCGTTCCCCAGCAAAAATTTGCGAATTTTCAAAATTTCCCACATATTTAGTTAATTTTTTGACCCTGGTACTGACCAGAAAATGGCCAGCAATTCTAAAAATGGAAAACGGGCTGCAATAAATTCCATATGAATTAGAAAATGAGTAAAAAATATAAAAATAATAGCAAATGGGCTGTACACGCCACGGATTTCGAGGCTGACTTGTTTACGAAAGGCTTTGTCAGTGAACACACGATTCTAGCAGCAGTTAGTGTTGGATGTCCATCCAACGGCCGACGTGCTTCTTTAATCTCTGATCTTCCTGCTCCAGCCGCCTAAACTAGCGCCGGCGGGACTGCCTGCTCCCTCCTCTTGTGGCCCGCTGTGATGCCGCGCAGGCTTCCCCGGCCCACCCTACTCCCTCCGCTGGCCTGGCCGCACGCAATCAACTGCCTCCTTATTACGCGAAAAAAATGATTCCTCCCACTGACATCTGGGGCGCACCGGTTGGGAGGCTAACCTGTGGGCCTACTAAGTTGACGCGTACGCAGGGCTTGTCAACTTAGTCAACAAACGATTCTAGCAGCAGTAACCGTTGGATTTGAATCGAACGGTCCTGCTGCTTCTTCAATCGCTGCTCTTCTTGCACCAGCCGCCCAAACCAGCGCCGGGGAGACCGCCTGCTCCTGCCTCCAGTGGCCGGCTGTGCTGCCGATGAGGCCTCATCGCCCCCTACTACTCCCACCGCTAGCCAGGCCCTGCGGCGACGGCAGCCTCACACCGCAGCCGAACCAGTGAACCCTCGTACTCCTCTCCGCCTGGGCATCCACTGCCACGCCTTCCCCGGCTCCGCGTCGTCCCCTTCCTAGGCCTCGCCGTCGTCCACCGCCTTGGTGCTCTCGGCGCGGTGTGGTGAACGTGGTCAACGACATTCCATCGGAAGAGTACTGTACGTGGAGAGGCTGATAGCTGGGTCCACGGCCACAGCCCAGTTTTTTTGTGATTTGCCAAGTAAGTCGCTTTGTCAGGCCTGTTGGGCTGCAAATCTTTCAAGACGAGGAGGAGAGCTTTCATTCGGCTGGCCGAGAAAATGGCCCATCAGTAATGAGAAATGGGCTGTACATTTTTAAAACACATCAAACCGGCAATTAGTTTCAAATATCTTTTTTTCATTTCGAGATTTGAAATTACATTAATTTTTATGCATGGAGAATTTGTTGGATTTTATATTGATATACATTTATTTTTAAAATTAGTTTGAATGTGAGTCGAAATTTCGGGATTAAAAACAGTTCGGACCGCACCGAAATATGCAAAATTTCGTATAATTTTTAACCGTGGCCACAATATGGGCTGTAATGCTAACAAAAAGAATATGGGCTCCAAAAAAACCTTAATAACTAGCAAATGGGCTGTAAATTATTAGAAATAATGGCAGATGGGTTGTATGCTGTTTCCCACAGATTTGAGGCTTTCCTAAAAAAAGGTTGACGCACAAGCAGTGACTGTTGGATGGCCATCCAACGGCCGTCGTGCTTCTTCAATCTCTGCTCTTCCTGCTCCAGCCGCTCAAACAGGCGCCGGCGGGACTGCTTGCTCCCTCCTCCCCGCGGCCGGCTCTGCTACCGCGCAGGCCTCACCGCCCCACTGTACTCCCATCGCTGGCCTAGCCATCCCTCTACTCACCCACACCTGCTGTTATTCTCCGGCGACGGCAGACGAACCAGTAAACCCTCGTACAGTCGTACTCCCCTCCGCGTGGGAAACAACTGCCGAGTCTTCCCTGCCTCCGTGTCGTTCCCTTCCTAGGCCTCGCCGTCGTCCACCGCCCTGGTGCTCTCGGCGCGGCCTGGTCAACGTGGTCAACGACCGACATGCATCTGAAGTGGACTTTAGGTGGAGAGGCCGACAGCTGGGTCCACGGCCGCACGCAAGGAAATGCCTCCTTATTACGCGCAAAATAATGATTCCTCCACCTGACATCTGGGACCCACCGAAAGGGCCTCTGTATTTCGCGAAAAAAACGTTACCGCCGCTGACAGCTCGGACCCACCAGCTATATCTTCGCACGCAAGGAAGTGCCTCCTTATTACGCACAAAAAAATGAATACTCCCCCTGTTAGCTGGGACCCAGTATAGTGGCAGGCTGACTTGTGGGCCTACTAAGTTGACGGGGACGGAGGGCTTTGTCAACTTAGTCAATATGCACGATTCTAGCTCCAGTGACCGTACGATGTCCATCCAACGGCCGTCGTGCTTCTTCAACCTCTGGTCTTCTTGCTCCAGCCGCCCAAACCAGCGCCGGTCGTGCCTCGTGCTCCTGCCTCCCGTGGCCGGCTGCGATGCGGCGGAGGCCTCACCGCCCCCTACTACTCCCACCGCTGGCCAGGCCATCCCTCTACTCACCCACACCCCCTGTTACTCTGCGGCGACGGCAGCCTCACACCGCAGCGAACCAGTGCCCTCGTACTCCTCTACGCGTGGGCATCCACTGCCGCGTCTTCCCCGGCTCCGCGTCGTCCCCTTCCTAGGCCTCACCGTCGTCCACCGCCCTGGTGCTCTCGGCGCGGCATGGTCAACGTGGTCAAGGAACGGCTTCCATCGGACGTGGACTGTACGTGGAGAGGCTGACAGCTGGGTCCACGGCCGCAGCAAGGAAGTGCCTCCTTATTACGTGCAAAATAATTATTCCTCCACCTGACAGCGGGGACCCACCGGACGGGCCACCGTATTTCGCCCCCCTGACTGCTGGGACCCACCAGCTACATCTTCGCAGGCAAGGAAGTGCCTGACAGTCGGGACCCACCTGGTCGAAGCGTACGTAGCGTTGACATTCTGGTCGCGAACGTGTACGTACATACTGGTCGATGTAGAGGCGCGCACGTGTCGTAGTAGAGGCGCGCACGTGTCGTAGTAGAGGCGCGCACGTAGCATGTACACGTACGTACAGCGGCCAGGGTGCAAGAAAGAAAATACGGCCACGTATGTGTACATACGGGCGGGTCTCGAACGCCTACTCGCGCATACGTACGGCGAGGGCTCGTTACATGGCTGGGTCGGAACGGAGAAACAGCGTCGTCGTCGTGTTCATGGGTCGGAACGGAATGCGTGGTCGTGTTCATCGGGAGGCTTGGACGGAAGAGGCGATGGAAACGAGGCCTGGCGTACCGCACAACGGAGGAAACGGACCTCCTACGGTCGAAACGGGGGTCCTGTTGATCGGGAGGGGTGTGGCGTACCGCAAAACGGAGGAAACGGACCTCCTACGGTCGAAACGGGGGTCCTGTTGATCGGGAGGGGTGTGGCGTACCGCAAAACGGAGGAAACGGACCTCCTACGGTCGAAACGGGGGTCCTGTTGATCGGGAGGGGTGTGGCGTACCGCAAAACGGAGGAAACGGACTTGTGTTGGAGCGCTACGGTCGAAACGGGGGTCCTGTTCATCGGGAGGGGTGTGGCGTACCGCAAAACGGGACTCCACGGGATACTGTTCATCTCCACCGTCGACCCCCTCCAGCCTCCACGAGCTACTGTTCATCCACCGTCGACCTCCTCCAGCCTCCACGGGCTCCTGTTCATCCAGCCTCCACCGCGCGCTACTCCACCGGCTACTGTTCAACCACCCCTCCACCGTCTACTGTTCATCCAGCCCTCCACACCACGGGGTCCTGTTCAACCACCCCTCCACGGGCACCCCTCCACCGTCTACTGTTCATCCTGCCCTCCACACCACGGGGTCCTGTTCATCCACCCCTCCACGGGCACCCCTCCACCGTCTACTGTTCATCCAGCCCTCCACCACACCACGGGGTCCTGTTCATCCAGAGGCAACGCCACCGCTCACTGTTCATCCAACCCCCCCCCCCCGCAACGCTCACTGTTCATCCCATCGATCGGCTTCAGTTAGCAGCAGTAGCCAAGGAATCGCTCGATCGGGTTCAGTTAACAGCCATCGATCGATCGCTCGGGTTCAGTAACGCGTAGCCTGCAGTGCAATCGCTCGGGTTCAGTTAGAGCCCAACGCCTCGCTCGGGTTCAGTTAGAGCCAACGCCTCGCACACACGCGCGTACGTGTACGAGAGAAACGCGCATCGCTCGGCCCCCGACCTCCCACCGTAACTGGGAATTCCTCGAAATTTTCCTCCCCCTCGCTTCTACCATGGTTTTTTCCGTCATGGACGGACCAAAGAATGTCATGCAGCTGCATCTCCGGCCCACCCAGGACAAAAAGCCCATTTTCTATCATGATTTTTTGTCATAGAAGTAGGAGCCCACCACATCTATGATGATACCGGGTTTTGTCACAATTATCGTCATAGAAGTGTCATATGTATGACAGAAAAAAATTACTTTCGGCCCAAAATGTCATGGATGTGTCTTTTTTTGTAGTGAAAGCATGATGCTAAATTTTATTGTATGAGATGGTCATGTTTTGTAACCGAGTTATCGGCAACTGGCAGGAGCCATATGGTTGTCGCTTTATTGTATGCAATGCAATCGCCCTATAATGCTTTACTGTATCACTAAGCGGTAGCGATAGTCGTAGAAGCATAAGATTAGCGAGATGACAACGATGCTACGATGGAGATCAAGGTGTCGCGCCGGTGACGATGGTGATCATGACAGTGCTTCGGAGATGGAGATCACAAGCACAAGATGATGATGGCCATATCATATCGATTATATTGATTGCATGTGATGTTTATCTTTTATACATCTTATCTTGCTTTGATTGACAGTAGCATTATAAGATGATCTCTCACTAAATTTCAAGATAAAAGTGTTCTCCCTAAGTATGCACCGTTGCGAAAGTTCGTCGTGCCCAATGATACGTCTCCAACGTATCTATAATTTTTGATTGCTCCATGCTATATTATCTTCTGTTTTGGACATTATTGGGCTTTATATTATATTTTTTTGGGACTAACCTATTGACCAGAGCCCAGTGCCAGTTCCTGTGTTTTCCCTTGTTCTAGGGTTTCGAAGAAAAGGAATATCAAACGGAGTCCAAACGGAATGAAACCTTCAAAAAAGTTATTTTTGGAAACAAAGCAATATAGGAGACTTGGAGTGCACATCAGGGGATCAACGAGGAAGCCACGAGGCAGGGGGCACGCCCACCCCCTAGGTGCGCCCTCCACCCTCGTGGGACCCTCATGGCTCCCCTGACGTACATCTTCCGCCTATATATATCCATATACCCTAAAACGATCGGGGAGCACAATAGATCGGGAGTTCCGCCGCCAGAAGCCTCCCTAGCCACCAAAAGCCAATCTAGACCCATTCTGGCACCCTGCCGGAGGGGGAATCCTTCTCCGGTGGCCATCTTCATCATCCCGGTGCTCTCCATGACGAGGAGGGAGTAGTTCTCCCTCGGGGCTGAGGGTATGTACCAGTAGCTATGTATTTGATCTCTCTCGTGTTCTTGAGGTGGTACGATCTTGATGTATCGCAAGCTTTGCTATTATAGTTGGATCTTATGATGTTTTCTCCCCCCCTACTCTCTTGTAATGGATTGAGTTTTCCCTTTGAAGTTATCTTATCGGATCGAGTCTTTAAAGATTTGAGAACACTTGATGTATGTCTTGCCGTGTGTATCTGTGGTGACAATGGGATATCAAGTGATTCACTTGATGTATGTTTTGGTGATCAACTTGCGGGTTCCGCCCATGAACCTATGCATAGGGGTTGGCACACGTTTTCATCGTGATTCTCCGGTAGAAACTTTGGGGCACTCTTTGAGGTTCTATGTGTTGGTTGAATAGATGAATCTGAGATTGTGTGATGCATATCGTATAATCATACCCACGGATACTTGAGGTGACATTGGAGTATCTAGGTTATATTAGGGTTTTGGTTGATTTGTGTCTTAAGGTGTTATTCTAGTACGAACTCTAGGGTTGTTTGTGACACTTATAGGAATAGCCCAACGGATTGATTGGAAAGAATAACTTTGAGGTGGTTTCGTACCCTACCATAATCTCTTCGTTTGTTCTCCGCTACTAGTGACTTTGGAGTGACTCTTTGTTGCATGTTGAGGGATAGTTATGTGATCCAACTATGTTATTATTGTTCAGAGAACTTGCACTAGTGAAAGTATGAACCCTAGGCCTTGTTTCCTAGCATTGCAATACCGTTTGTGCTCACTTTTATCATTAGTTACCTTGTTGTTTTTATATTTTCAGATTACAAAAACCTTTATCTACCATCCATATACCACTTGTATCACCATCTCTTTGCCGAACTAGTGCACCTATACAATTTACCATTGTATTGGGTGTGTTGGGGACACAAGAGACTCTTTGTTATTTGGTTGTAGGGTTGCTTGAGAGAGACCATCTTCATCCTATGCCTCCCACGGATTGATAAACCTTAGGTCATCCACTTGAGGGAAAATTTCTACTGTCCTACAAACCTTTGCACTTGGAGGCCCAACAACGTCTACAAGAAGAAGGTTGTGTAGTAGACATCAAGCTCTTTTCTAGTGCCGTTGCCGGGGAGGTGAGTGCTTGAAGGTATATCTTTAGATCTTACAATCGAGTCTTTTAGTTTCTTGTTTTATCACTAGTTTAGTTTATAAAAGAAAATTACAGAAAAATGGAATTGAGTCTACCTCATACGCTTCATCTTTTTAATATCTTTCGTGAGTATGATGGAAAGGAAAATTGTGCCAAAGTGTTAGAAGAAGAATGCATTAAAATGTTTGGCACTAAATCTTTGAATGATGAGCATGATTGCAATGTTGTTAGTATGAACTCCTTGAATATCCATAGTACTAATGATGATTGCCCTAGTTATGATGAAAATGTCTCCTGTAAACATGTCAATTTTTGTGGAGTGCATTGGGTTTGTAAGTACACACCAAATAGGGAAGATAGATATTGCATGAGGCATAAGTACTTAGGAACTAAATTGTTGCAAGAAAGGCTAGATGATTGTGCTGAAAATTTAAATTTTCTTGGCCGTACTTGTGGACTTTGCAATGAACAGGGTCATTTAGCTATCCGATGCAAATTGTTTCATGATCTAATCATGTCCAAAAATTGTGATGACTTGATTTCCCTTGCACATCATAATGAACTTAGTTTGCTCTTGGGTTATGAAGAAATGAAACATATAACTAAGGTTATTCCAGAATTTTCCCTTTATAGAGTTCTTAATTTTGATCTAGAAGAAATTTATATGTATTGTGCGGTGAATTGCATTGAAAATCCTTATATTGCCAATTACATAAAGAAAATAAAACAAATAGAGGATGAAGAGAATACTAACGAAAGGGAAGAGACTTCCCAATATCCTCCTATTATTTCTTATGATGAATCAGGTAACGAGGAAGAGCCTCCTATTCAACCAATCTCATTAATAAGGAGCTCCAAAAAGAGGATTGAACCCACACATGATGTGGTGAAGAAGAAGAAAAGAAAAAGGAAGAGAGGTAAAAAGATATCTCCCCCAAATAATGTTGCTCCTATTACTATTGTGCCTCATGAAAATATAATTGTGGAAGATAATGATACTTCTTATGATCTTGAAAATCTTTTTGGCACTTGCTTGGAAGAATATGATAATTGCTATACTATTGGTGCTATCCATACTATTAATGATGAGAGTGATTATTCTTATGATATAAAAAGGCCCAAGCTTGGGGATGCTATGTTTGATGAAGATGATGTTTTTGAGAATATATTTGTTGTAATTAATGTTAGTCCCAAGCTTGGGGAAGCTATGATTAATGAAGATGAAATTTTTAGTCTCCCAATTTTTGTTATGCAAATTTATAATGATGATAGCATGCCTCCTACTTATGATGATTATTGTGATGATACTTATGCTATAAAAAGTAGTGATTATATTTATAAAACTTGTCATGATTATGGTTACCCCTTCTCTGAACATTGCTCTTTTAATGTGGAAACAATTTATAGTATTCGAGTTTCTTATGATACTCCCACTATTCCGAATGAGAAGAATTTTGCTTATGTGGAGAGTAATAAAATTTCTATGCTTGTTGAGGGAGTCCTGGATTAGGGGGTATCCGGAAAGCCGGATTATATCCTTTGGTCAGACTGTTGGACTATGAAGATACAAGATTGAAGACTTCGTCTCATGTCTGGATGAGACTCTACTTGGCGTGGAAGGCAAGCTAGGCAATACGGATGTGTACATCTCCTCCTTTGTAACCGACCTTGTGTAACCCTAGCCCCCTTTGGTGTCTATATAAACCAGAGGGTTTTAGTCCGTAGGACAACATACAATCATACCATAGGCTAGCTTCTAGGGTTTAGCCTCTCCGATCTCGTGGTAGATCAACTCTTGTAATACTCATATCATCAAGAATAAATCGAGCAGGATGTAGGGTTTTACCTCCATCAAGAGGGCCTGAACCTGGGTAAAACATCGTGTCCCCTGCCTCCTGTTACCATCCGCCTTAGACGCACAGTTCGGGACCCCCTACCCAAGATCCGCCGGTTTTGACACCGACATTGGTGCTTTCATTGAGAGTTCCTCTGTGGCGTCGCTGTAAGGAAGGATGCCTCGTCTCGTTGTTAAAAGCAACATCACCGCCGGGGGAGCTCTGGCTGTCGGCCAAACTCTCCGGCTAGGCAGTTTCGTCATGACTGCCTGTTCGGCCGCTGCACCGACGATGACTTCTCGGGTCATCAAAAACAGCCTCCGCGTCGGCTCGGAAGTCACCGAGCAGATGGATCCAATGGAGATCTCTTCCCTAAACGAACTCTTGGATTGCATCGCCACCTTGGGAGTCGCTACAAACTATGATCGGATTGGGCTTAAACCCGATCAAAGGGAGATTAACTCTCCACCGGTCACCCATCATGTTGCGGTGGTGGAGGAACAATGCGGCAACTCTTACTCTATTTTGAGGACTAACTATGTCCGGATTCCTGAGCTCTCCGAGCCGGATACCCGCTTACGGGAGGACATTACCCAAGCCCTGAACCTAGAATCAGGCAGCGGGCCAAATTTATAGGGTAACACTCCGGAACCTGAACTTCCAAGATTGGAAACTCCTCGGCCCCTGGGTCTCAGATCAGGTAGGGATTTGGACTCAAATCCACCCACCCACCCAGACATAAACGATCTCTACCACATCAGGCAAGAGCCCCATGAAACAATACATCATTATTGGGCCAGATTCCTCCTTGTGATGAACAAGGTTAAGGACTGTCGCGAGGAAGATGCAGTCTCACTTTTCTGCAATAATTGCACGGACAAGGGAATACTTAACGCCTTAAGTCTCCGTGACATATCATGCTTCACTGACTTGGCGTCAATAGTACGAAAGTACTGTGCGATGGAAAGCGCCTGGAAAACTGAAACGAAATTTTGGGATAATCCGGCTTCGATATACACCCAATCCGAAGTAAAAGGGTGCACTATCATAAGACGCCCGAGCTAGTTGCAAAGAAACAAAAACCCTCTACAGGGCATGGAACCGTACTGGAGGGATGGCTTAACGGACCCTGCAAAATTCACAGTACAACGGATACAATACCAACATACAGCCTTAGATCATGTTGGATACTCCGGCAGGTGGCCAAAAGTGGTGACGATCTTCTTATCCCAAATGCCACAGAGCACCATCCCATGGATAATAAAATGGTGTTAACAGTATTTGAGACCTTTGCATCAAATAATAGGCGCAAGCGAACACTCCGCAGCATGGCCGAAATCTGCCACGTAGCAGCAATAAATCCATGGAGTGACACGGCTATTACCTTCAATGCCAGTGACGAACCTAAATTCCGAACAGCCCGAGCACCAGCTGCACTGGTCCTCAGTCCAATTGTGGACGGCTTTCAACTCACCAAAGTACTCATGGACGGCGGTAGCAGATTAAACCTCATTTATGAGGAAACTCTTCAGAAAATGGAAATAGACTGGAACCGCATTAAGCAAAGTAGCACAACCTTCAGGGGAATCATACCCAGTCGGGAGGCACGATGCACTGGGAAAATCACACTAGATGTGGTATTCGGTACGCCAGAGAATTACAGGTCTGAAGAAATTACATTTCAAGTGGCCCCGTTCAGCAGTGGATACCACGCCCTTTTAGGACGTGAGGCGTTCACGATCTTCCAAGCCGTACCCCATTACGGGTACATGAAGCTCAAAATGCCCGGGCCCAACGAAATCATCACCCTCACTAGTGATCCGGACATAACACTCCAAGCCGAAAACAAAACAGCCGCACTGGCCCTCGAGGCATTATCCAAAGCCCTCTCGGCCGAGGAGCTAGCCACGCTATGCTCCACAGTGGACAGGGACGACGTGATACACGATAAGAGATCCAAGTCCAACTCTTTTAAACCAGCGGATGAAATAGTCAAATTCCAAGTCCACCCAACGGACCCTACAAAAACAGCCTCCATCGGGGCACAGTTAAAACCCGCCGTGGACACCGCACTACAAGAGTTCCTGCGTGAGAACTGGGACATATTCGCCTGGCACCCCTCAGACATGTCAGGAATCCCATGCAGGCTGGCCGAGCATAGCCTCAATATCATAAAGGTATTCAAGCCAGTCAAGCAAGCTCTTCGGCGTTACTCCGAACCTAAGAGACAGGCCATGGGAGAGGAACTAGCCAAGTTATTGGAGGCCGGATTCATCAGAGAGATAAAACACCCAGACTGGCTAGCAAACCTGGTGATGGTACCAAAGAAGGATAAATCCTGGCGCCTTTGTGTCGATTTCAAGGACCTCAATAAAGCTTGCCCAAAGGATCCCTTCCCCCTCCCCCTCATCGACCAAATTATCGATGCTACCGCAGGACACGAGTCATTGTGTTTCCTCGACGCATACTCTGGTTACCACCAAATCAAGATGGCGGAGTCCGACCAAGCCGCAACGGCATTCATCACACCATACGGCCCCTTCTGTTTCAACACAATGCCTTTTGGGCTCAAAAACGCCGACGCAACATATCAATGCATGATTCAGACATGTCTGGAGAAACAAATCGGCAAAACAGTAGAGGCATACGTAGACGATGTGGTCGTCAAAACCAAACACGTCGACTCTTTCATAGACGACTTGAGGCTCACATTCGACAACCTCCGAACATACGACATTAAGCTCAATCCGGAAAAATGCGTTTTCGGCGTACCAGCCGGAAAGCTCCTGGGTTTCATTGTCTCCAGTAGAGGTATTGAAGCTAACCCGGCCAAAATCCAAGCTTTGTCACAGTTGGCTACCCCAACAGACCTCAAACAAATCCAAAAGTTAACATGATGCATGGCGGCTCTAAGCCGCTTTATCTCCCGCTTAGGAGAAAAGGCTTTACCCCTTTATCGCCTCCTCCGGCGCACCGAACACTTTGAGTGGATGGACGCTGCCACAACCGGATTGGAAGAAATAAAGGCCATTTTGGCAACCAACCCAATCCTGGCCGCGCCAAACATCGGCGAACCAATGTTGTTGTACATTGCGGCAACCCATCAAGTTGTAAGCGCAGTGCTCGTCGTCGAACGAGAAGCTGACGGACATAAATTCCCTCTTCAAAAGCCGGTATACTATGTATCCACTGTCCTCACTCCATGCAAATCACGGTACCCACATTATCAAAAGATAGCCTACGCGGTATTCATGGCATCCGGAAGCTGTGACACTACTTTCAAGAATGTTCGATTATAGTAGCCTCGGAAGTGCCACTTAATGATATTATAAACAACCGTGACGCTACGGGCTGGATTGCCAAATGGGCTATTGAGATCCTCCCGTTCGACATAACATACAAACCTCGACGAGCCATTAAGTCGCAAGTATTGGCCGACTTTGTCGCCGAATGGACGGAGGCCGAACTCCCTAAAGAGTACGGTGCATACTCCAATTGGATCATGCACTTCGACGGTTCTAAAATGTTGGCTGGTCTAGGGGATCGCGTCGTCCTGACGTCCCCAACCGGAGATACCATTCAGTACGTACTGCAAATATTGTACACAGACTCCAACAACACAGCCGAATACGAAGCCCTGGTGCATGGTCTTCGGATGGCAGTCTCCATGGGCATTCAACGCCTGGAGGTGCGTGGGGATTCAAACCTTGCAATGTCCCAAATAAATGGAGACTTTGACACCAAGGATCCGAAAATGGCGGCCTACCGAAACGCCATCCTAAAAATGTCAGCTCGGTTCAAGGGGCTCGAATTTCACCATGTGGCTCGAGAAAACAATCAAGCGGTGGATATCCTCGCCCGCATCGGCGCAAAACGCAATGCGGTCCCCCCCAACATCTTTCTAGAAAGGTTGTTCAAGCCATCCGTAGTATGGGAAGGGGACACCGGTAACCATAGTCCGGACCCGGCCAAAATACCTGATACCGAATACTCTGACACAATCGGAGGACCCGCCACCGAAATCACACCTTCAGCCCACGTAATAATGGCCATTATAGCCCCGTGGACAGAACCATTCCTGGCCTACCTAACTAGGCAGGAACTTCCAGAAGACCAATATGAGGCACGCTGCATAGTGCGGCGATCTAAGGCCTACAGGGTCCACGAGGGAGAATTGTATAAAAAAGCACTACTGGAGTGAGAATTGTATAAAAAAGCACTATCGGAGTCCTTCAAAGGTGCATCTCCGAAGAGGAAGGGCGAAACCTTTTAGCAGAAATCCACGCCGGACTCGGCGGTCACCACGCCGCAGCCCGGGCTCTTGTAAGCAAGGCCTTCTGTACATGATTCTATTGGCCAACGGCCCGGGCAGATGCACAGGACTTGGTCCAATGTTGCGCCGGTTGCCAGCTCTTTGCAAATCAAAACCACATGCCACCCACCGCCCTTCAAACAATCCCCATTACGTGGCCCTTCACGGTCTGGGGGCTTGACATGGTTGGACCCCTTAAAGGGGGAACCCACAAGAAAAAATACTTACTGGTCATGGTGGATAAATTCACCAAATGGATAGAGGCCAAGCCTGTTAAAACAGCCGAATCCGGACCAGTGATAGACTTCATATCTGGGGTTGTACACCATTATGGCGTCCCCCACAGCATCATCACTGACAACGGCACAAACTTCACAGCCGATGAGGTAAAACTCTGGTGCAGCAAAATGGGCATCAAGCTCGATTATGCTTCAGTCTATCACCCACAAACCAATGGCCAAGTCGAGCGAGAAAACGGTCTTATAATGAGCAGCATTAAACCCAGATTAGTGTGTTCCTTAACGGAGTCTAACACGCACTGGGTAGAGGAGCTCAACTCCGTACTCTGGGGGCTGCGGACCACGCCGAATCGTAGTACCGGATACACACCCTTCTTTATGGTGTACAGCGCAGAGGCAGTCTTGCCCTGTGACATAATTCATGACTCACCTCTAGTGCGCATGTACGAAGAAAGAGAAGCCGAGCTCGATCGGCAGGACAGTCTGGACACCCTGGAGGAGGAGCGCGACGTAACCAAAGCCCATTCCGCATTTTATCAGCAACAGGCTCGCAGATACCAAAGCAGAGAAGTACGGGCCAAAACTTATAACTTTGGTGAACTAGTTCTACGCCTGCCGGATAAGAAAAAGAACAAGCTCGAGCCCAAATGGGAAGGTCCCTTCATTATTAACCAAGTTCTGATCGGTGGAGCGTACCGACTGCGGGATGCATCGACTAGTCGACTCGAGCCGAACCCATGGAACGCGGCCAGGCTCTGAAGATTCTACGCCTAGCATCAGACCCTATGTTTGTCCCCTCCCTTTGTCCATTTTTTGCATGTACATTATCTGTCTTGTTTTTCTTTCTTCCTTTCTGTTATTATTTCTCTAAGCCTTTAAGGGCCAACTTGTGCCTCGCTTGCACATTATAGATGCGCTAGACACGCTCATAATACCTGGGGGCTTCTTTCATAGAAGCTTAATTATTTATCTGGGCCTTAGGCCCCGAACATGTGTCATGCTTCCGCATGTACCTTTTTCGCCATTATATGCATCGATATGACTTAAGTTTTGGCCAAGCTGGGTTGCCTGGCTCTTGTATTATGCCCTACGTTCCCGTTAATTTGGCTAGGGCATAAGGGGAGCACCTCTGCGATTGTTACTGCCGGGTCAGCCGGACGTGTACCTCAGACTAGGTGAAGCCGAAAACTAGCGTTCTTAAGGGAATATTCAGTCGGTGAACAAAATATGATTTTTATTTATTATCCATATCTGCCCCCAGATGTTTTTCCTGCGTTTCCTATCGCAGTCCGGACATGCACTTTAGGGCATGCTTACCCAGGGAAAGGAACCCTTAACAGAACTATTCTCCCTGGAAGATGTTTCTTACTACCCATGTAATATAACATAACTAGTTGGGCACTTGTCTGTTCAAGCACTTATGACCCCTATGCCTGGTCTCCATGCATGCCCCGGTTCTTATATAACTGCGCGGGTATTCGGATACACTTCGGACTATCGGGTCCCGAGGTTGAAGCGAAAAGGTCCGCCAAGACAAATGATCTACAATCCGGCTAGAAGGCATTATACATGTCACTTTCATTACGTAGTCATGCAGACTGACTAAATTCCTCTTCTATACCATCCAACAGGCGGTCTAGCTTACAATCCAGTTGGGAATACTTTGCGGCTAATTCTACTTGCCCATAAACTAAGCTAACGGGGATCTCTTTTCCGTCGGGCCCCACAGGTCCGATCTCGACCATGTGATTTGGGTCTGCCTTGGTATACCGCGTCTTCACCATGGCCCAGGCTTCTCTGGCACCCTGTTGGCAGGCTGATATCTTCCATAATCAGAAGCGCCACCGTGCTCCCTTGAGCTTCTCCGCAAGCTCTGCAACGCTCTCTGACAGGGAGATGGACGGCCACAAGGCCTGGGCAACACCCTGCATCACCTGCCGAACTTGTTCATGCAGATGTGACAGCTCGGATACAAGATCACCCGCAGACCCGGGCATTTCCTCCGCGGGACGACCCGTCAGCATACCTACAGACATAACGTTGTTAGTCGGCTTCTTCACCGAACTCTTTTAAAAGGATTCGTTCAAGCACTTACTGAAAATGTCGCGCCGAAGCCGCTTATTCTCCTTCTCGGAGTCTGCAAGCTGGCCCCGAACGCCTTTTAGTTCCACGCTCAGCTTAATATTGGCGTCTTGGAGATTGTTTTTCTCCCGCCTAACCTCAGTCAGCACACGTTTGCCAGCCTCTAGCTGTCGCATAACATGGTGGTCCTCCGGATTTTCTCCGGATTCATCTGCAACATCTGTTGTTAGATCTGCAGCCATGCCGCACATTATATGGTAACCATCATTCTTTAAAATATGCGGCCACAGCAGCCCGCAGTTGGGTCTTGCATTCCTCTAGCTCCTGTGACAGCCTAGTATTCTTCTCTGTAAGAACCTGCACAATAAAGATGATCCTTAAATCAGTTCTGCTAACTGTTTCAAGTCTCAGGGGCTACTGATACATATAAATCGTCATATTTACTTACCCGTACATCCTTTACATACTGATCCGTGGCTCTGGCTAGACCATCTTGAGCAGCTCGGAGGTACGCCTCTCCAGAATTGAAGGCATCAAATGCCTCTGGTGAGAAACAAGCGTCACTGAGTACGGCCCGGTGGCGCCTATGATTCATGGCGCTTTCCACCTCTGAGTTTGTAGCGGATAATCTATCTGCATCCTCTGTAGGGGATTATCCGGCGCCCGCCCCATATCGGCTTCCGCCTCTATGTCCGGTCCTGGCGCCCGGCTGGTGGAAGCGTGATTAGTAACATCGCCGGACATATTCCGGCGAGCGTTTTTTCTGTTAAAGAAACACGGGCGTCATTATATTTCGAGAAAGACGACAACCACGGAGCGGGGTTTGTTATACCTTTGCGTTGGCGTCTCCGTCCCGGCCGCCTTCCTTTTTGGCCTACCCGGCCTCGGTGCCTCCCGTTGGCGCGTTGTTGCGGGTTCGGCAGGGCGTCCCGAATGCCTTCCCTGTAAAAATGCCATGTGTATATGGTGGGTGAAGTGTCTAAAAGGGGATCCTAGTTTTGGAGTTGGGATTTTTGGTTTTTCTTACGTGCGATGCAGGGAGCAGTCTGGGATAGTCGGTCGTAATGGCCACCATGGCATCATCGCAGCTTAACTGATAGAACTGCCGGTCTATCAGCTCCACGAATATAACTGAATCTTCTTCAAGTCCGGAGTCGAGGGCCCGGTCAGGGTCCTCTGGTTGTGGAGAAGGGCTGCTGACCTCCTTTATGGCTTTTCGCAGTTCCTGCCGCTAAGTGGCAAGGTGAATACTTACGACAGAGAATGCGGGAAAAATGGGAGCAGGGAGATATAACTTACCCAGCTTGGAGGATTGTACATGGAGAATCCATCCCGTGGCTTGATGCGGGTGAACTCCTCTTCCTCACCCTTGAACAATTCGAACAGAATTTTCGCTAAAGAGTCAGCATTGTCCGGACCCTTACGCCCACAGCGGGTGGCGTCATCCGCCGCGTTATAACACCACAAGGGGTGCCCACGATATTGAAGTGGTTGCACTCCCCGCATTATGCAAATCAACATAACTTCGATTACTGTCAATCCTGATCGAGCCAGTGCTTTAATTCGGTTCATCAGATAGAGGACTTCTCCATTGTCTTCCACCTGGGGGCTCTGTGGGCGCCAACTTCGGTGTTTCTTTAGAAGAGCATTGTTGAACTCAGGAAGACCCCGCCGAACAGGGTCCGGAAGGGGAACGTCCTCCATATAAAACCATTCTGAAGGCCAGTCTTTGGGTGACTTCTTTGGAGTACCGGACAGGTATCCGGTATCGGTGATGCGCCATATTTCGGCTCCGCCCACTTGATAAAGTGACCCCCTCTATGTGCGAGGGACGAGGCAAAATAGCCTTTTCCACAGCTCGAAGTGAGCCTTGCAGCCCAGGAACAACTCGCAGAAAGCCACATAGCTGGCGATATGTAGGATGGAGGCGGGGGTGAAATTGTGTAATTGGAGGCCGTAGAACTCCAGGAGCCCGCGGAGGAACGGATGAATTGGAAATCCAAGTCCCCTTAATAGATAGGGAACAAGGCAGACCCGTTCCCCCATAGAGGGACCGGGAAAGCTCTCCGCTTGCTCCCCGCCATTATAGGTGGCAAGCCCGGCTCGAATGGGCACCATGTACGCCGGAGGGAGAAATCCCTTAGTCTGCAGTTCGACTAAATGACTATGTGGGACTGAACACCTCTCCCAATCACCGGGCTTAGGGCTTCGGGGGCGGGAGGAGGAGCTGCGGAGGTCGGCCATGCTGGAATGGATCCTTTCGGAACGCGCTTTGATGGACTCTCGCTGGAGGAGGATGGTATGGATCGGATCTAAGGATCCCCATCCCTTTAATAGACAATTTATTTATCTGGCTAGGGGGCGAATGTAAAAATGCCCTGGTGCCTCGTATTCATTCGACGCGTGGGAGAAAGCCCTTATTGGGCACAGAAGCCAAGAGGTCCAAACATTTATGGGACCGGACACTGCTTTACAAACGTTCGAAAGATGGAGAAGAACCCGCCTTGCAATGCCGAAGACAATACTGCGCGCTGGACTCATCGTCATTGAAGCCTGGTTCGGGGGCTACTGAGGGAGTCCTGGATTAGGGGGTATCCGGACAGTCGAATTATATCCTTTGGCCGGACTGTTGGACTATGAAGATACAGGATTGAAGACTTCGTCTCGTGTCTGGATGGGACTCTACTTGGCGTGGAAGGCAAGCTAGGCAATACGGATGTGTATATCTCCTCCTTTGTAACCGACCTTGTGTAACCCTAGCCCCCCTTGGTGTCTATATAAACCGGAGGGTTTTAGTCCGTAGGACAACATACAATCGTACCATAGGCTAGCTTCTAGGGTTTAGCCTCTCCCATCTCATGGTAGATCAACTCTTGTAATACTCATATCCTCAAGAATAAATCGAGCAGGACATAGGGTTTTACCTCCATCAAGAGGGCCTGAACCTGGGTAAAACATCGTGTCCCCTGCCTCCTGTTACCATCCGCCTTAGACGCACAGTTCGGGACCCCCTACCCGAGATCCGCCGGTTTTGACACCGACACTTGTAGATCATGAAAAGAATGATTTAGGTGCTGGTTATATTGTTGAATTCATTCATGATTCTACTCAAAATTATTATGAGGGAGGAATATATGGTTGTAGAAATTGCAATAATATCAAGTTTCCTCTCTATGTGCTTAAAGTTTTGAAGCTATGCTTGTTTTACCTTCCTATGCTAGTTGATTATTGTTCCCATAAGTTGTTTGCTCACAAAATCCCTATGCATAGGAAGTGGGTTAGACTTAAATGTGCTAGTCATATTCTTCATGATGCTCTCTTTATGTTACAATTCTTATCTTTTATGTGAGCATCATTGAAATCATCATGCCTAGCTAGGGGCGTTAAACGATAGCGCTTGTTGGGAGGCAACCCAATTTTATTTTCGTTCCTTGCTTTTTGCTCCTGTTTAGTAATAAATAATCAATCTAGCCTCTGTTATGATTGAGTTTTTATGTTTTAATTAGTGTTTTTGCCAAGTAGAACCGTTGGGAAGACTTGGGAAAAGTCTTTTTGATCTTGCTGTAAAAAACAGAAACTTTAGCGCTCACGAGAATTGCTGCCATTTTTATTTGGAGAGTGGTATTTAGTTAATTCTTTTTGAAGATGATTAATAGACAAATTACTCAGGTCCACCAATTTATTTGAGAATTTTATGAGTTCCTGAAGTATATGTTTGATCCAGCTTACTACAGACTGTTCTGTTTTTGACAGATTCTGTTTTCTATGTGTTGTTTGCTTATTTTGATGAATCTATGAGTAGTATCGGAGGGTATGAACCATAGAGAAGTTGGAATACATTAGATATTACACTAATATAAATAGAGAATGAGTTCATTACAGTACCTTATGATGGTGATTTTCTTTCTTATACTAACGGAGCTTACGAGTTTTCTGTTAAGTTTTGTGTTGTGAAGTTTTCAAGTTTTGGGTAAAGATTCGACGAACTATGGAATAAGGAGTGGCAAGAGCCTAAGCTTGGGGATGCCCAAGGCACCCCAAGGTAATATTCAAGGAAAACCAAGATCCTAAGCTTGGGGATGCCCCGGAAGGCATCCCCTCTTTCGTCTTCGTTCATCGGTAACTTTACTTGGAGCTATATTTTTATTCGCCACATGATATGTGTTTTGCTTGGAGCGTCATTTTATTTTCTTTTGTTTTGCTTGCTGTTTGAATAAAATACCAAGATCTGAAATTCTTAAATGTTAGAGAGTCTTCACATAGTTGCATAATTATTCGACTACTCATTGATCTTCACTTATATCTTTCGGAGTAGTTTGTCATTTGCTCTAGTACTTCACTTATATCTTTTTAGAGCACGGTGGTGGTTTTGTTTTGAAGAAATAGATGAACTCTCGTGTTTCACTTATATTATTTTGAGAGTCTTTAGAACAACATGGTAGTTTGCTTTGGTTATGAAACTAGTCCTAATATGATGGGCATCCAAGAGGGATATAATAAAAACTTTCATATAAGTGCATTGAATACTAAGAGAAGTTTGATACTTGATGATTGTTTTGAGATACGGAGATAGTGATATTAAAGTTGTGCTAGTTGAGTAGTTGTGAATTTGAGAAATACTTGTGTTGAAGTTTGCAAGTCCTGTAGCATGCACGTATGGTAAACGTTATGTAACAAATTTGAAACATGAGGTGCTCTTTGATTGTCCGCCTTATGAGTGGCGGTCGGGGATGAGCGATGGTCTTTTTCCTACCAATCTATCCCCCTAGGAGCATGCGCGTAGTGCTTGGTTTTTGATGACTTGTAGATTTTTTCAATAAGTATGTGAGTTCTTTATGACTAATGTTGAGTCCATGGATTATACGCACTCTCACCCTTCCATCATTGCTAGCCTCTTCGGTACCGTGCATTGCCCTTTCTCACATTGAGAGTTGGTGCAAACTTCGCCGGTGCATCCAAACCCCGTGATATGATACGCTCTTTCACACATAAACCTCCTTATATCTTCCTCAAAACAGCCACCATACCTACCTATTATGGCATTTCCATAGCCATTCCGAGATATATTGCCATGCAACTTTCCACCGTTTCGTTTATTATGACATGCTTCCTCATTGTCATATTGTTTTGCATGATCATGTAGTTGACATTGTATTTGTGGCAAAGCCACCATTCATAATTCTTTCATACATGTCACTCAAGCATCATTGCTATCCCGGTACACCGCCGGAGGCATTCATATAGAGTCATATCTTGTTCTAAGTATCGAGTTGTAATTCTTGAGTTATAAATAAATAGAAGTGTGATGATCATCATTAATAGAGCATTGTCCTAAAAAAGAGAAAGAAAGAAAGGCCAAATAAAAAAAAAGGCCAAATAAAAAATAAAAAATAAAAAGGGACAATGCTACATCCTTTTTCCACACTTGTGCTTCAAAGTAGCACCATGATCTTTATGATAGAGAGTCTCTTGTTTTGTCACTTTCATATACTAGTGGAAATTTTTCATTATAGAACTTGGCTTGTATATTCCAACAATGGGCCTCCTCAAGTGCCCTAGGTCTTCGTGAGCAAGCAAGTTGGATGCACACCCACTTAGTTTCTTTTGTTGAGCTTTCATACATTTATAGCTCTAGTGCATCTGTTGCATGGCAATCCCTACTCCTTGCATTGACATCAATTGATGGGCATCTCCCTAGCCCATTGATTAGTCGCGTTGATGTGAGACTTTCTCCTTTTTGTCTTCTCCACATAACCCCCTCATTATATTCTATTCCACCCATAGTGTTATATCCATGGCTCACGCTCATGTATTGCGTGAAAGTTAAAAAAAGTTTGAGATTACTAAAGTATGAAACAATTGCTTGGCTTGTCATCGGGGTTGTGCATGATGAGAGCATTCTTGTGTGACGAAAATGGAGCATGACCAAACTATATGATTTTGTAGGGATGAACTTTCTTTGGCCATGTTATTTTGAGAAGACATGATTGCTTAGTTAGTATGCTTGAAGTATTATTATTTTATGTCAATATTAAACTTTTTTCTTGAATCTTATGGATCTGAACATTCATTCCACAATAAAGAGAAATACTTAGAGAAATATGTTAGGTAGCATCCCACATCAAAATTCTATTTTTATCATTTACCTACTTGAGGACGAGCAGGAATTAAGCTTGGGGATGTTGATATGTCTCCAACATATCTATAATTTTTTATTGCTCCATGCTATATTATCTTCTGTTTTGGAACTTATTGGGCTTTATTTTGTATTATTTTTTGGGACTAACCTATTGACCCAGAGCCCAGTGCCAGTTCCTGTTTTTCCCCTTGTTTTAGGGTTTCGAAGAAAAGGAATATCAAACAGAGTCCAAACGGAATGAAACCTTCGAAAAAGTTATTTATGGAAAGAAAGCAATACAGGAGACTTGGAGTGCATGTCAGGGGATCAACGAGGAAGCCACGAGGCAGGGGGTACACCCACCCCCCTGGGCGCGCCCTCCACCCTCGTGGGCCCCTCGTGGCTCCCCTGACATACCTCTTCCGCCTATATATATATATATATATATATATATATATATATATATATATATCCATATACCCTAAAACGATCGGGGAGCACAATAGACCGGGAGTTCCGCCGCTAGAAGCCTCCGTAGCCACCAAAAGCCAATCTAGACCCATTCCGGCACCCTGCCGGAGGGGGAATCCTTCTCCGGTGGCCATCTTAATCATCCTGGTGCTCTCCATGACGAGGAGGGAGTTGTTCTCCCTCGGGGCTGAGGGTATGTACCAGTAGCTATGTGTTTGATCTCTCTCTCGTGTTCTTGAGGTGGTACGATCTTGATGTATCGTGAACTTTGCTATTATAGTTGGATCTTATGATGTTTTCTCCTCCCTCTACTCTCTTGTAATGGATTGAGTTTTCCCTTTGAAGTTATCTTATCGGATTGAGTCTTTAAAGATTTGAGAACACTTGATGTATGTCTTGCCGTGCGTATCTGTGGTGACAATGGGATATCACGTGATTCATTTGATGTATGTTTTGGTGATCAACTTGCGGGTTCCGCCCATGAACCTATGCATAGGGGTTGGCACACGTTTTCATCGTGATTCTCCGGTAGAAACTTTGGGGCACTCTTTGAGGTTCTATGTGTTGGTTGAATAGATGAATATGAGATTGTGTGATGCATATCGTATAATCATACCCACGAATACTTGAGGTGACATTGGAGTATCTAGGTGACATTAGGGTTTTGGTTGATTTGTGTCTTAAGGTGTTATTCTAGTACAAACTCTAGGGTTGTTTGTGACACTTATAGGAATAGCCCAACGGATTGATTGGAAAGAATAACTTTGAGGTGGTTTCGTACCCTACCATAATCTCTTCGTTTGTTCTCCGCTATTAGTGACTTTGGAGTGACTCTTTGTTGCATGTTGAGGGATAGTTATGTGATCCAATTATGTTATTATTGTTGAGAGAACTTGCACTAGTGAAAGTATTAACCCTAGGCCTTGTTTCCTAGCATTGCAATACCGTTTGTGCTCACTTTTATCATTAGTTACCTTGCTGTTTTTATATTTTCAGATTACAAAAACCTTTATCTACCATCCATATACCACTTGTATCACCATCTCTTTGCCGAACTAGTGCACCTATACAATTTACCATTGTATTGGGTGTGTTGGGGACACAAGAGACTCTTTGTTATTTGGTTGCAGGGTTGCTTGAGAGAGACCATCTTGATCCTATGCCTCCCACGGATTGATAAACCTTAGGTCATCCACTTGAGGGAAATTTGCTACTGTCCTACAAACCTCTGCACTTGGAGGCCCAACAGCGTCTACAAGAAGAAGGTTGTGTAGTAGACATCACCCAGACACCACGTGATGATCGGGTGTGATAAGCTCTATGTCCATCTACAATAGGTGCAAGCCAGTTTTGCACACGCAGAATACCCATGTTAAACTTGACGAGCCTAGCATATGCAGATATGGCCTCGGAACACTGAGACTGAAAGGTCGAGCGTGAATCATATAGTAGATATGATCAACATAGTGATGTTCACCATTGAAAGCTACTCCATTTCATGTGATGATCGGTTATGGTTTAGTTGATATGGATCACGTGATCACTTAGAGGATTAGAGAGATGTCTATCTAAGTGGGAGTTCTTAAGTAATATGATTAATTGAACTTAAATTTATCATGAACTTAGTACCTGATGGTATCTTGCTTATCTATGTTGATTGTAGATAGATGGCCCGTGCTGTTGTTCCGTTGAATATTAACGCGTTCCTTGAGAAAGCAAAGTTGAAAGATGATGGTAGCAATTACACGGACTGGGTCCGTAACTTGAGGATTATCCTCATTGCTGCACAGAAGAGTTATGTCATGGAAGCACCGCTAGGTGCACCACCTGCGCCAGCAACTGCAGACATTGTGAATGCCCGGTAGTCACGTGTTGATGACTACTCGATAGTTCAGTGTGCCATGCTTTACGGCTTAGAACCGGGACTTCAACGACGTTTTGACCGTCATGGAGCATATGAGATGTTCCAGGAGTTGAAGTTAATATTTCAAAAGAATGCCCAGATTGAGAGATATGAAGTCTCCAATAAGCTCTACAACTGCAAGATGGAGGAGAATAGTTCTGTCAGTGAGCATATACTCAAGATGTCTGGGTACTGATTCAACTAGGAGTTAATCTTCCGGATGATAACGTCATTGACAGAATTCTTCAATCACTGCCACCAAGCTACAAAAGCCTCTTGATGAACTATAACATGCAAGGGATGGATAAGATGATTCCCGAGCTCTTCGCAATGCTAAAGGCTGCGGAGGTAGAAATCAAGAAGGAACATAAGTGTTGATGGTCAATAAGACCACCAGTTTCAAGAAAAAAGGGCAAAGGGAAGAAGAAGGGGAACTTCAAGAAGAACAACAAACAAGTTGCTGCTCAAGAGAAGAAACCCAAGTCTGGACCTAAGCCTGAGACTAAGTGCTTATACTGCAAGCAGACTGGTCACTAGAAGCGGAACTGCCCCAAGTATTTGGCGGATAAGAAGGATGGCAAGGTGAACAAAGGTATATATGATATACATGTTATTGATGTGTACCTTACCAGAGCTCGCAGTAGCACCTGGGTATTTGATACTAGTTCTGTTGCTAATATTTGCAACTCAAAACAGGAACTACGGATTAAGCGAACACTGGCCAAGGACGAGGTGATGATGCGCGTGGGAAACGGTTCCAAAGTCGATGTGATCGGCGTCGGCACACTACCTCTACATCTACCTTCGAGATTAGTATTAGACCTAAATAATTGTTATTTGGTGCCAGCGTTGAGCATGAACATTATATCTAGATCTTGTTTGATGCGAGGCAGTTATTCATTTAAATCAGAGAATAATGGTTGTTCTATTTATATGAGTAATATCTTTTATGGTCATGCACCCTTGAAGAGTGGTCTATTTTTGATGGATCTCGATAGTAGTGATACACATATTCATAATGTTGAAGCCAAAAGATGCAGAGTTGATAATAATAGTGCAACTTATTTGTGGCACTGCCGTTTAGGTCATATCGGTGTAAAGCGCATGAAGAAACTCCATACTGATGGACTTTTGGAATCACTTGATTATGAATCACTTGGTACTTGCGAACCGTGCCTTATGGGCAAGATGACTAAAACGCCGTTATCTGGAACTATGGAGCGAGCAACTAATTTATTGGAGATCATACATACTGATGTATGTGGACCGATGAATATTGAGGCTCGCAGCGGGTATCGTTATTTTCTCACCTTCACAGATGATTTAAGCAGATATGGGTATATCTACTTAATGAAACATAAGTCTGAAACATTTGAAAAGTTCAAAGAATTTCAGAGTGAAGTTGAAAATCATCATAACAAGAAAATAAAGTTTCTACGATCTGATTGTGGAGGAGAATATTTGAGTTACGAGTTTGGTATACATTTGAAACAATGCAGAATAGTTTCGCAACTCATGCCACCCGGAACACCACAGCGTAATGGTGTGTCCGAACATCGTAATCGTACTTTACTAGATATGGTGCGATCTATGATGTCTCTTACTGATTTACCGCTATCATTTTGGGGCTATGCTTTAGAGACGGCCGAATTCACGTTAAATAGGGCACCATCGAAATCCGTTGAGATGACGCCTTATGAACTGTGGTTTGGCAAGAAACCAAAGTTGTCGTTTCTTAAAATTTGGGGCTGCAATGCTTATGTGAAAAGCTTCAACCTGATAAGCTCAAACCCAAATCGGAGAAATGTGTCTTCATAGGATACCCAAAGGAGACTGTTGGGTACACCTTCTATCACAGATCCGAAGGCAAGACTTTCATTGCTAAGAATGGATCCTTTCTAGAGAAGGAGTTTCTCTCGAAAGAAGTGAGTGGGAGGAAAGTAGAACTTGATGAGGTAACCATACCTGCTCCCTTATTGGAAAGTAGTTCATCACAAAAACCGGTTCCTGTGACGTCTATACCAATTAGTGAGGAAGTTCATGATGATGATCATGGAACTTCAGATCAAGTTGTTACTGAACCTCGTAGGTCAACCAGAGTAAGATCCGCACCAGAGTGGTACGGTAATCCTGTTCTGGAGGTTATGTTACTAGACCATGACGAACCTACGAACTATGAAGAAGCGATGGTGAGCCCAATTTCCGAAAAATGGCATGAGGCCATGAAATCTGAGATGGAATCCATGTATGAGAACAAAGTGTGGACTTTGGTTGACTTGCCCGATGATCGACAAGCCATTGAGAATAAATGGATCTTCAAGAAGAAGACTGACGCTAACGGTAATATTACTGTCTATAAAGCTCGACTTGTTGCGAAAGGTTTTCGACAAGTTCAAGGGATTGACTAAGACCTTCTCACCTATAGCGATGCTTAAGTTTGTCCGGATCATGTTAGCAATTGCCGCATTTTATGATTATGAAATTTGGCAAATGGATGTAAAAACTGCATTCCTGAATGGATTTCTGGAAGAAGAGTTGTATATGATGCAACTGGAAGGTTTTGTCGATCCAAAGGGAGCTAACAAAGTGTGCAAGCTCCAGTGATCCATTTATGGACTAGTGCAAGCCTCTCAGAGTTGGAATAAACACTTTGATAGTGTGATCAAAGCATTTGGTTTTGTACAAACTTTTGGAGAAGCATGTATTTACAAGAAAGTGAGTGGGAGCTATGTAGCATTTCTGATATTATATGTGGATGACATATTGCTGATTGGAAATGATATAGAATTTCTGGATAGCATAAAGCGATACTTGAATAAGAGTTTTTCAATGAAAGACCTCGGTGAAGCTGCTTATATATGTTGGAAATATGCCCTAGAGGTAATAATAAAAGGATTATTATTATATTTCCTTGTTCATGATGATTGTCTTTTATTCATGCTATAATTGTGTTATCCGGAAATCGTAATACATGTGTGAATAGATAGACACCAACATGTCCCTAGTAAGCCTCTAGTTAACTAGCTCGTTGATCAACAGATAGTCATGGTTTCCTGACTATGGACATTGGATGTCATTGATAACGAGATCACATCATTAGGAGAATGATGTGATGGACAAGACCCAATCTTAAACATAGCACAAGATCGTATAGTTCGTTTGCTAGAATTTTTCCAATGTCAAGTATCTTTTCCTTAGACCATGAGATCGTGTAACTCTCGGATACCGTAGGAGTGCTTTGGGTGTACCAAACGTCACAACGTAACTGGGTGACTATAAAGGTATACTACGGGTATCTCCGAAAGTGTCTGTTGGGTTGACACGGATCAAGACTGGGATTTGTCACTCCGTATGACGGAGAGGTATCTCTAGGCCCACTCGGTAATGCATCATCATAATGAGCTCAAAGTGACCAAGTGTCTGGTCACAGGATCATGCATTACGGTACGAGTAAAGTGACTTGCCGGTAATGAGATTGAACGAGGTATTGGGATACCGACGATCGAATCTCGGGCGAGTAACGTACCGATTGACAAAGGGAATTGTATACGGGATTGCTTGAATCCTCGACATCGTGGTTCATCCGATGAGATCATCGAGGAGCATGTGGGAGCCAACATGGGTATCCAGATCCCGCTGTTGGTTATTGACCGGAGAGCCGTCTCGGTCATGTCTACATGTCTCCCGAACCCGTAGGGTCTACACACTTAAGGTTCGGTGATGCTAGGGTTGTAGAGATATGAGTATGCAGTAATCCGAAAGTTGTTCGGAGTCCCGGATGAGATCCTGGACGTCACGTGGAGTTCCGGAATGGTCCAGAGGTGAAGAATTATATATAGAAAGTGCAGTTTTGACCATCGAGAGAGTTTCGGGGTCACCGGTATTGTACCGGGACAACCGGAAGGGTCCCGGGGGTCCACCGGGTGGGGCCACCCATCCCGGAGGGCCCCATGGGCTGAAGTGGGGAGGGAACCAGCCCATAGTGGGCTGGTGCGCCCCCCCCTTATGCCCCCATGCGCCTAGGGTTGGGAACCCTAGGGGAGGGGGCGCCTCCACTTGCCTTGGGAGGCACTCCTCCCCCTTGGCCGCCGCCCCCCTAGGAGATCCCATCTCCTAGGGCCGGTGCACCCCCCTAGGGGGCCTATATAAAGGAGGGGGGAGGGAGGGCAGCCGCACCCCAAGCCTTGGCGCCTCCCTCTCCCCTGCTACACCTCTCCCTCTCGCAGAAGAACGGTGAAGCCCCGCTGCGATCACTGCTACATCCACCACCACGCCGTCGTGCTGCTGGATCTTCATCAACCTCTCCTACCCCTTGCTGGATCAAGAAGGAGGAGACGTCTTCCCAACCGTATGTGTGTTGAACGCGGAGGTGCCGTCCGTTCGGCGCTTGGTCATCGGTGATTTGAATCACGACGAGTACGACTCCATCATCCACGTTCTCTTGAACGCTTCCGCGCGCGATCTACAAGGGTATGTAGATGCACTCCGATCACTCGTTGCTAGATGAACTCATAGATAGATCTTGGTGAAACCGTAGAATTTTTTTTGTTTTCTGCAATGTTCCCCAACAATATATTGGGCATCAAGATCTATAGAGATAGCTTAAGACACTTAATTGGACTTTCACAAAGCACATACCTTGACAAAGTTTTGAAGAAGTTCAAAATGGATCAAGCAAAGAAAGGGTTCTTGCCTGTGTTACAAGGTGTGAAGTTGAGTAAGACTCAATGCCCGACCACTGTAGAAGATAGAGAGAAGATGAAAGATGTTCCCTATGCTTCAGCCATGGGCTCTATCATGTATGAAATGATGTGTACCAGACCTGATGTGTGCCTTGCTATAAGTCTAGCAGGGAGGTACCAAAGTAATCCAGGAGTGGATCACTAGACAGCGGTCAAGAACATCCTGAAATACCTGAAAAGGACTAAGGATATGTTTCTTGTTTATGTAAAGAGCTCATTGTAAATGGTTACGTTGATGCAAGCTTTGACACTGATCCAGATGATTCTAAATCACAAATCGGATACGTGTTTACATTGGACGATGGAGCTGTCAGTTGGTGCAGTTCTAAACAAAGCGTTGTGGCGGGATCTACGTGTGAAGCGGAGTACATAGCTGCTTCGGAAGCAGCAAATGAAGGAGTCTGGATGAAGGAGTTCATATCCAATCTAGGTGTCATACCTAGTGCATCGGGTCCAATGAAAATCTTTTGTGACAATACTGGAGCAATTGCCTTAGCAAAGGAATCCAGATTTCACAAGAGAACCAAGCACATCAAGAGACGCTTCAATTCCATCCGGGATCTAGTTCAGGTGGGAGACATAGAAATTTGCAAGATACATACGGATCTGAATGTTGCAGACCCGTTGACTAAGCCTATATCAATCTAATTGGTATCATGTGAACCCTGTGAATCCATATCAATTTCATAGACCACATCTTTTCTCAGCGCACATTTGGCTATAGGACAATCGTCCTCCGGTGTTTCTTCTTTAATCCTGTAGTACAGATGTGTTGGTCTGGCAAAAACAAGCGTAGAGTCAGACACGACTTGTTACTAAGCACGGTCATCAATAATGTGAACAAAGATTCACAGGGTAACACATACTTCATAAGTAGATTGTATTAGTAAGAATAAGAAGTAGTACCATACTACCAAATCTAGAACAACATGCTATATTAAGAAGAAGAAATCATTCAATTGTGAAAACAACACACAAGATTTAATATGAACCTGCATACTAAATTACTGTAACCCTAGATAGAACTAGCTACAATACCCCATATAACACGACTAATTTATTAAGAAACTACATACTAAATTGGTACAATCCTAGATAGAATTAGATGATGTATATAGCCTACAATTTGATTACTTCTTTCAAAGAACAACATGTTTTTTTGAAAGATCCAACTATTGCTGGCTTTTTCATTGATCATAGCAGAAAGCAGTGGGAAAAACAAAGTTGGTGTAGATCCTAGGATCGATGTTTTAGGGTGTGCCACAGCCGGTCAACACCCAAAGAAGGGGGAGGGTTTATCTCTCAAGGGGGGTCCCCAAAGGGGCTCTCTAAGCACGTAGCTCCTGTGATTCTCCATAGCTCGATGCTGTCTCTGATGCAGTTGATGATTATTGGCACACATGGGAGTTGCTGCCTGAAAGTGCAATGGTTTCTCTCCTGCCATATCTCCCAGCAAGCGAGCCAACACAGAGTCCGAACGCCTTTGCGCCATTGCTGCTGTGTGCGCTCCAGGTTCCCTTGGACAATCATGGTGGAGCTGTGGTGGCTCCTACTCCCGGTCGGGGCGAGAGCTGAGCCGCCGTGCCACCGTCCCAGCTCGGCCCAGACACGTCCGGCCACCTGGCAGTCCCAGAAAAGGTGACTCAAGGACTCCAAATTTCTGACGCATAACTGGCAGAAGTAGGCGTTGGTCCATCCCCGCCGCTGCAGCCGGTCGTTGCACCATAGCCGATCCTGCAGGAGCAACCAGGCGAAGAATTTGATCTTGCCAGGCGCCCAGGCCTTCCATACCAGTCGATCAAACTGGGTGACCGTTCTTCCTTGGAACTGCGTCAGGTAGGCTAACCTTGCTGAGTACTGTCCGGAGCTCGCTGTGCACCACGTCAGGCCATCAGGCGCCTCCGGCTGCAGGTGCGCGCCCGCCCCTTGAAGCCGGTGGTGGAGGGTGAGGACGTCTAACAGAAGGTGCAGGTTTTCGCCGTGCCCGAGGTCGCGGATCCACATGTCATCACCGAGGGCCTCCTTGACCGATCTATTCTTGCGTCGTGAATGGCTGAACAGCCTTGGGAATTGCTGCGAGAGGCAGCCGTGGCTGATCCAGGGGGAGATCCAGAAGGAGGCCCGAGCCCCGTCCCCGATCGCCACCCTGGTGGAGGCTGCGAACAGCGCCTTGTCAGCTTCGTCGCAAGGCAGGTCCGTGCCCACCCACGGCCGCTCCGGGTGGTGCCAGGCGGTACACAACCAGCGCAAACGTAGCGCTCTGCCGAAGCGCTGCAGGTCAGGAATGCCCAGTCCCCCAGCTCCGTCGGGGCGTAGATTGTAGGCCAGTTTACCTTGCAGCTGGCACCCGAAATCTCCTCATCCTGGCGCCAGAGAAAACGCCGCCTGCACTTGTCTATCTCCTTGATGATCTTCTTTGGGACCCACAGGGCAGTGAGGGCGAAGGTTGGCATGGCGCTCAACACGCATCGAACGAGGACGCGGCGCCCAGCCAGTGGCAGAAGCTTGCCCTTCCAACCCGCGAGCCTTGCCTTGATTCTGTCGATGATGAACTGTAAATGGGACAATCTCAGGCGACCCGTAGAGACTGGCAACCCGAGATATTTGATGGGGAATGGGGCGATGGAGCCAGCAAAACCCTGGAGCACGTCGCCGACGTTGATGCTCTCGCATCGGATCAGCGAGACCGTGGACTTGGCTGGGTTGATGCAAAGTCCCGTCGCCTTACCAAAGTCGCTGAAGATTTGTAGCAGAGAGTTCACTTCTTCACGTCTAGGGTTTATGAAGATGACAGCGTCGTCAGCGTAGAGACTGACGTGGAGCGCGAGATCATGGCCAGGTAGATGATGCAACAGCTGTTGCTCTACTGCCGCCTCAATGAGGTGGTGCAGCGGGTCGATGGCTAGAATGAATAGGAAGGGGGAGAGCGGGTCGCCCTGGCGCAATCTGCGGAGGTGGAGGATTCCAGGGCCTGTCGAGCCGTTGAGCGAGACTGCAGAGGAAGCTAAGGCTAGCAGACGAGCCACCCAATCGCGCCAACGCGCACTAAACCCTAGTTGCTGCAGTAGCTCCAGTAGGTATTCCCTGGAGATTGTGTCGAACGCCTTTGCTATATCTAGCTTAACTAGTAACCCTAGCGTCTTGCAGCGGTGGAGAGCTCGAATGGAGTTTTGCACGAAGAGAAAACTGTCTGGATGCATTTGGATTTCAGGAAAGCCGTCTGCGCCGGTGAGATGATGGAGCCGATGACCGATGCTAGCCTAATGGAGAGAACTTTGGAGATAAGCTTGGCTACTGAGTGGATCAAACTGATTGGTCTGAAGTGGGAGATCTCTGTTGCCCCATCCTTCTTAGGCAGGAGGATGATCGTGGCCTTGTTGATCGTCGACAAATCGCCGTTGGAGAGGTTGTAGAATTGGTGGAAGGCGGTCATGACGTCGGCCTTGATGATGGACCAACACGAGCGGAAGAAGGTGTCGTTGAAGCCGTCCGGGCCCAGGGACTTCTCCTGCGGGGACTTGCAGATCGCAGTCCACACCTCGTCCTCGGTGAAAGGGTTATCGAGGCCGACTGCCGGCAGGGACGGCAGCTGGATGGACCCCCAATTGATGGTACGAGTGCGAGGCGATGAGGAACCCAACGTGGAGCGGAAGTGCTCATGGATGATCCGCTCTTTGTCGCCGTGGGAGGTGGCAACAGACTCTTGGGTGTGCAGCGCATGGATGAAGTTTTTCTGGCGCCGCGAGTTGATCTTTGCCTGGAAGAACGCCAACTTTGATTCTCCCACGCGCAGCCAGGTGAGGCGCGAGGCCTGTCTCCTCCGAGTCCTCTCAATGGCAGCGAGTCCGAGGACACACATTTTAAGCTTTTTCCGTAACTGCAGCTCCTCTAATGTTAGTTGTCTACTTTCCTGAGCTATGTCAAGGCGGAGCACGATTTCATTTGCAATGTGCATTTGGAGCTTTGTCTCGCTGAAGAAACCCTTGGCCCAAATCTTCAGGTCACGGGCCACTCGAGCTAGCTTAGTGCTGATCCGCTTGAAGGCGCAGCTAGAGGCCACCGGGTGATCCCACGCCCTGTGCACCATGGTGTGGAAGTGAGGGAATTTCGGCAAGAACGACTCGAAACGAAAGCGAGCCGCGCAGCGAGGCGCCTCCGCCTCCGCCAGCAACAATGGGCAGTGGTCGGAGCAGGAGGTAGATGGGGCATGAAGGAGGTAGGATGAAAACATGGATGCCCAGGCCGTGGTGCAGAAGAATTTGTCTATGCTGACGAGGGTTGGCGACACGCGCTCATTGCTCCAGGTGAATCTTCTGTTCTTGCACTTAATCTCCTTGAGACCAGCCGCGTCGATCGCAGCACGAAACTTTCCCATGATCCTACGATTAATGTTGGTGTTGTTCTTGTCGTGTGCCTCATATATCATGTTGAAATCACCGTTGATGAGCCATGGGGCGTCCGGCGAAGGAGCAGCCCGCGCCAGTTCAGCCAGGAAGTCGTTCTTCCTTCCGTCGTCGACCGGCCCGTAGACGGAGGTGAGCCAGAATGTAGCCCTGCTAGCGATAATGGTGATCTTGGCAGTGATTGAGAAGCAACCGACGGCCTGAGAGAGCACCTCTACTCTGTTTCTGTCCCAGAAGATTGCGACTCCTCCCCTTGTGCCCATGGCAGGGAGGACGGCGCAGTCGGCGAGCCGCGTTCCTCCCATCTCCCTAACTAGGGCCCTACTCCACTCGTCGATTTTCGTTTCTTGCAGGCATAGGATGGCCAGCTTGTGCGCCTCCGCCGTCTCCAAAACTACTTCCCGCCGTGCCGGCAAGTTCAAACCTCGCACGTTCCAACTCATAATCGGGCAATTGGGATCACTCATGGGGAAACAGATGGTAGCTCCGACGACTACAACTACAAGAAGAAAACAAAGACAGATACACCACCATCGGTCCGGGGGATCGCCAGCGGCCACCAATAGGCCCCAAATTCCGCCGGCGAACAGCTACACCTCGCTCTCTGAAGAGACCTACACTATTACACTGCATGAAGAAACCTGACACGCCCCAGCCGAGCGCATGGGGCCGCCGGAGACTACTACGGCTAAGGGACACTAACATGGAGAGGTGGTGGCCTGCGAGGCCTCTCCGTCAGGACCGTGCATGCCCGCGACAATCTTGAGCGCCGCGGCGTCGAGGTTCGTGAGCTTCGCGATGACCTTGATGTCGGAGTCGGACAGTGGCTCGTCGAAACGGCGGATGAGCGCCTCCGCCGCCTTGGCCGTCATGGTTTCTTTGGGCCCGAGGATGCCAAGGCCGTGGACGATGCGGAGCGTTGCCCGCTGGCTGACCGGAACGGTGGACGGGTTCTTCGCCTGGCGGGCGCTCTGGCGGGTCGGCACCGCGGCAGGCCTGGGGCGGGCGGGCGTCTTGGCTCTGGCAGGAGGCTTGCCCAGGGCGGATGGTGCAGCAGGGGCAAACAGCTGGCCCGCCCCCTCCCCGCCCTCGCCGGCGATCTGCAGGTGGCAAACCTGGGAGGTCACCGCGCCGAGCTGCACAGCGTGGGTGGTGGCCGGACTGGGGGAGTGGCGCGCGAGTGAGAGGGCCGGACCCATGTCGATGACGTCGTCGCAGCCGCTACCAGCTCCCTCTTGGTCAGTGAAGCGGAGTGGCTTGTCCACCGCTGCCGCCGCCCGCGCGTCCACCCTTGGTGGAGGCGACAGCACCTTGTCGGCCACGTCGAAGAAGGCGCCCACCGGATCGTCCTCCTGCGCGCCACCCGGAGCACGAGGCAGAGGCCGGGGCGGCGCGAGCAACGGGATGGCAGAGGCCGCCGGCACGCGCGAGGAGGACGCCCCGCGGGAGCGGCTGGAGCCCGTTCTGGCCCCAGAGCGGCTCTCCCTTGGGGCGCAGTCGACGCGCCTGTCCTTGGAGGAACCGTGTCCGCGACGCGAGGTTGGGGTGCGGCTGTGCGCAGGGGCGGGTGGAGGCGCGGCCGACTCCTTGCCGCGGCTCCGCCCGAGAAGCGTGTCCTTCCAAGACCGTCGCTGGCCAGCGCCGTCGTCGCCGTCGTGGCTGCGCCTGTGGCCCACGGAGGGCATGCCCTTGCAGCCCGAGGACGCCACCTGCGCGGGCGGACGAAGGCGCTGCCCCAGGACTTGCGATGGCCTGCCGTCCTCCACTCCGGCCACCCAGCCCCCCGCGTGCGGGAAGCGCGGGTACGGGCGATCGTCGTTGTCGGAGGACGGGAGTCCGCTCTGCCCGGAGTAGGAGGAGCGCGGGGACAGGGGCAAGCACGACCCATACGCCCCTGAAAAAAAACGGCCCATACGGTCAGATATGCTTTCCAAAAATGCTCAAAAACACTTAAAGAATTGCTAAAAAAAAGGTATGCTTTCTCAAAAAAAAAAAGGCCAGGTATGCCATTGACATCGAGTCGGCGACAGTCGAAATCCCACCCCTCCACGTCTCCATCGTCCTGTTTCTTTCTCCCTCTCCCCTCCGAATCCAAAGCTCCAAACTGAACCCCCCACAAAATCTCTCCTCCCAGGTGTCACCGCCGTGCCCTAGAGCTGCCGCCGTGCCGTGCCGTGCCTAGAGGCCACCGCCGACGTCTCAGCCCCCACACCCCCTGCCCCTCTCACGCGCGTCACCGCCACCGCCGTTCCCGTTCTACCTCAGCGCGACCCTGGTGTCTCCGCTCCCGCACGCCGTTCGTCATGCTGGACATTGGGTTTTAAGGTATCAGCCTTTTTTTTCTTCCTGTCCAGCCCCCACGAATTCTGGGTCGGTTGCGCACCATCTAGATCCGCCCCTTAGTGACGGCCGTTACGCATTAATTCCAGTTACCATCGTTAGGTTTCTAGCAGAGCAGCAGGCGAGCTCTGTGCTGTATTATCTCTAGGGTTTATACCCCGATAATTTGTTTTCGTGTGCTTATGCTCTTTCTAATCTAGAGATTATCGTTCTGTAATTGAGGTTCCAGCAAAATATTTAGTGCTGATGTGCCATTTTGAGTTTGCTTGGCAGCTTGGCGTGACTGTCCACATCTGGCTTGCGGAGAAAAGGAATGGAGCACATGGAGAATGAGAGCCACGAGGGGAAAAAGCAGGATGAAGAGGGGCATCATAACAATGAGGTGAGAATGGTAGAACTCAAGTAACAATGATACGAAATGAGTAGCCTCAAAATGTGTAACCGCCTGCCTGATATTTTACTGATGTTCCAACCTTGTAGTTAAAACTTACTAATTCCTGTCCTTCCACAGTGTTACTATCGTCAGTATGTTTCACTATGTTTGTATTCTGTAGAATTTTGGATTACCTCTATATCTTGTGAGTAAATGATTTTAAAAGTTGTGAGGATTGTTATTCAGTAGTGACGATGTATTTGAATTTCATAATATCATTAACCTTTTTATATATGATACTGCAGTACCCCTGTAGTCTAACTTGATTAGGTTTCTCGTGCTTGGCTAACAATAGTTAACAAAAGGTAGGGTACACCCTATGTAGAGCCCACCTTTGAAAGTATTACAGTTGTGTCAGGTTCAAGACAAAGTGATTAAGGGTAGTTGCTTGGCATTATTTGGTGTAAATTCTCTCCTATTGCCTCTTTATTCCCATGTCACCGTGAGCAAGCTGCCCAAATGCCTTTAAGAAGATGCCAAGTGCATTTTAAATCAAGGAAAAATGTTTTGGCAACATCACACCAATTAAATAAATGGCCTTGTGCACTTAGCTTCTTTTCTCTCGCGCATCTTTAAAAGCCTGGGTAGAATTAATCAGTCATTGTATATGTTGCAATCTTCGTACTTCTTCAAGTTCAAAATTTCTGATTTGTTCTAAATGTTGATTGTTTGTAGGTGGTCCGTCTTGAAGAATACAAGAAGCTTATTGACGTAAAGACGGCTCTCCGCCAGAGTAACCTAAACCCTGAGAGGCCTGGTACTTCCATTGTTCTTTGAGTAATGCCTATTTAATGGAAGTTCTAGTGATTTGCTTAGTCTAACCAGGACGAATTGAAATTCACATAGTAAAGTGTTACGTCCTATCTAAACGAAGTTCATAAGATCTTGATGTTGCAGAACTCGGTAGGTAGATGAGTTGGTTCCTACTATGTGCAAGAAAAGTTTATTGCGATACTCTTCCTAGGACTAAATCAGTAGCACATTCATTTAGACTTAATTTGCAACTCAGTGATACATATCCATTAAACATGTAGGTGGTAATACTAAAAATAATGAAATGGAGCTTCTTAGAGGCAGGGCAGTGTTTAGAGTTACTCATACATACCCACGCATCCTATAAAAACATGGTTTGGAATGTGAACCATGCTTTGCTTTGGTAGCTACTAGCTAGTTCACACGTGTAGGTTTAGAAATCAAATTGTTTCACAGTTTTCTCGTTGGCTAGCATCCTTGTTAAAGAGCATGGAATTCTCTTGGACCAATCCTTGTTAAAGAGCATGGAATTCTCTTGGACCAAGCATTCATTGATCCCCTATAGCTTATAGTGACACAACTTTCCATGCGGTTGTACAAACAACCTAATGTGCCTGCCTGCTGGAACAGTGTTCATTATGTCTGTTTTTTTCCTCTATCTATTCTTTTCCGGATGTTTTGCTCACCTGAGTCTTGAATGTACAAGTTTCTATCTTGATACATGGAATACATAATTATGACGTGGTCAATCATTCATTTTAGATGCAAGTCACCTGAGAACTCTTGATTCCAGTATTAAGCGCAACACAGCAGTTATCAAGAAGCTCAAAGCGATAAACGATGAACAAAAGGATGGCTTAATGGAAGAATTGAAAAGTGTGAATCTAAGCAAATTTGTCAGTGAAGCAGTTTCTTACATTTGTGAGGCCAAACTTCGTTCTGCTGATATACAAGCTGCTGTTCAGGTATAGTAGTTACAGTACCTCCTAGTCTTGAACTCTTAATGCATTCTTAGGTTCTGTCTCACATCCCTGCTCACCATATTTGATTATATAAACTTTTTACCATGTCTTAAATCAGTTGTTTCTATTGATTACAGAATCTCCTGTCCATGAGTGGGTTTGTGCTTGTATGGATGGATGCTCCCACTACCTCAGTCGCGAAATGTGCCCTTAGATCTGTGCGCACTCTGTCACACTACGTTTCTAGTAGGGTGAGAGAATGTGCACAGATCTGAAGGCATTGTTTCATGGTTGAGATAGTGGGAGCAACCACCGATACATGTACAATGGTTTTCCTTATCTGGTAGATATATTCTAAATTTGTTCAGTCTGATTATTTTCCCCCAGTTATTAATGTGTATCTTTACCTATATCTGATTTGCACATCATTGCATATGAACTTTACTTTATTTTTATTTATTGGCATGTAGCCCATGTTACTATTTGCATTATTCCCTTGATCTCCAAATGATTAATAAATTTGACAAAACTCATTTTCTCAAATGTTTTACATGTGTGGATGTGAAATTCATATGATGGAATACTTGTCTGTTAATCTTATTTGTTGCAGATATGCTCGCTACTTCATCAAAGGTACAAGGACTTCTCTCCTTGCCTTATTCAAGGACTGCTGAAAGCCTTCTTTCCAGGGAAAGCTGGAGATGATATAGATCTAGATAAGAACTCAAGGGCCATGAAGAAAAGAAGCACACTGAAGCTTCTTATGGAATTGTATTTTGTTGGAATTGTTGAAGATGCTAGTACTTTCATAAACATTATAAAGGATCTGACGTCGGTGGAACATTTGAAGGACCGTGAAACAACTCAGACAAATTTGACTCTCCTTGCTAGTTTTGCTCGCCAAGGAAAGCATTTTCTTGGATTACAAAAACATGGGCAAGAAGCTTATGATGAGGTCAGCCAAATTTTAGTTTAATTGTGTAGTAGCTGATCATAAAGAAAATGGTAGAGGTGATCTGTCTGTAGTAATTCAGTAATCTTCATTGTGGCCCGGGGTACATTCTTATATATGCAGACATCAAGAAACCCCCCTAAAATGTCGAAAAAAGATATGATACATGTCTCTGTCTTCACAGTAATGGGCAAATCTGCAGGCCCCCAAATGTAACTTTTCGTATAGCGCAATGATGTATGCATATGATAATCTGAATTATTCTGCTGACGTGCCATCATTAGCAACATGTTTACCTTTTCTTAGGCTCATTGATACGTGCAATTAGTTCTTTCAGTGACTGGCTCTGTTCCACAATGAGGTAATTGTACAGTTCTAACCACTTGTTGCTATTCACGGCATTTATTCTATATGCTGCAGTTTTTTATGGGCCTCAATATTACCGATGATCTGAAGACGTTCTTTAAGAAATCCTTGAGCTCTTACTATGATGCCGCAGTTGCAATTCTCCAGTCAGAACATGCGGTATAAAACTTTTCCAACATAATGTTGTTAGGCTAATCTTTTGCTCAATTATTGCTTCAGCATGTTTATTATGCTGCCATTTCATGCATAACTTCCACCGTGCAGTCTCTTCGTGCAATGGAGTCTGAAAATGCAAAGATTTTAAATGTCAAAGGGGAACTAAGTGATGAGAATACTGCCTTGTATGAGAAGCTTCGGAAATCTTTCGATCAGTTATTGCGCTGCGTTTCATCGTGAGCTTCCTTATCGAGACATGTACCACCATATTTATTTATCTCTCATGCAGCTGCACAAGTAGTTCACCTTATTCGCTTAATTGAAGTTCCTTTCAATTTTTACTCTTATTTTACTGCTCCTTCATCTTTATCTTCTATTACAAAACTGAAGTTAATGTGTTGGTCATATGGCTAAAGGACCAAGTGTCAAGTATATCTTCATCTTTTATCTTTTATCTTTTATCTTTTACCTACTAATAAAGCACACATTGATTCTGTCGGGTTCACCGTCGCGACGTTATTGCAAAGACACCCTTGTGTTTTTTATTATTAAACCCGCACTCCCTGTTTTAGTGGATCTGGAAAAAACGTTTCGAGGGAAGCAGGGCGGCTGGGTGGATCAAGGTGGTGCTGGTCGCGCGCGCGCGTGGTAGAGGTGGCCGGAGCCGAGGAAGACGGGAGGCGGCTTGGCAGGGGCTGCTCGGCTGCCGGCCATGGCCGCGAAGGTCGGGTTGTGGGCGCACGAAGCCGAGGCGAGGAGGAGAAACAGGGGGCTGAGAAGGGCAGCGGAGCTCCACCGGAATGGAAGTCGGGCGGTGGGTCAGTGCGCGAGCATGAGTAGGCCCCATGGGAGGGGATCGAGGGAGAGAGGGGGATTGGGAGTGGGCGCTGCCCTCTCCTGCGCGTGACGGCGCTCGGGGGGAGATGGGGATCGATCAGAGGCTCTCCCCTGACGCTAGGTTAAGGAGGGGGAGATAGGCCTTGGGTCGGCCCAGCTACGAAGCTCACCTCTATTTGGGCTGCTTCTTCCGGCCCAAGGCCCAAGCGAGGCAACATAGCAGCAATTTCGGTTCATCCATTAAATAGCCCCGTATCGATTTTTTACATCAAAATCTACCGATTTATATATGTTAGCACGTGTCTAAATCAACAAGCAGACTAGAAAATCAGTACACAGAGGCAAGATGGGACGTTACGAGGGCAATCGCAAAATGGAAAGATCCATAAAATCGTGCGTGGCGGTGGGCTATCAAAAAAGGAATTAAAGAGGGACTTGCATGTTGGTGGGATTATGGTGGGCAATGAGAGAAAGGAAAGAACCAGTAAATGGGTAAAAGAACCAGTAAATGGTGAAATGGAATTAAAGAGAGGGACTTGCATGAACGGTTGATGGGAGAAAAAGGAAAGACCCATTAAATAGGCAAAGAAATTAAGCCCTGATATTGCGACATGCGTGATGGGGGCCAACAAAAACAGAATTAAATAATGGGGTGGATATTCTGCCTGTTTTCTGACCCCTATATTTTTGTATGAGGGTGATTCTTTAGCTAATTTGCACAATATGTTGTATTTACCTGTTTTGTGAGTGATGTGCTAGCGCTTTTGTTGCTTTTCTAACATATTCCTGGCAAACTTATTAGCACACCATTTGCTCGTTGTATTGGCAAATCTAGCCCCGATGTTAATTCCACTTTATACTATATTTTGTAGCATAGCCTTTCAACTTTTGCATTTTATGAGAATATTGTGGACACTTGATCTTTAGTTACATTATTATAGTTTCTAATATGTTGTCATTCATTGCAATCAACAAATACATGGAGAGAGAATAAGCCGTAACACGAGTGGGGTGTTGTGTTCAAATTGAGGACGTGGGTGGCGAATTTTCCTTTGCAAAATTATTTTTGGTGATAAGGATTTTTTTCTCCCGTTGCAACACACGGGCCCTTTTGCTAGTTCACCAAAAAGAAGAACCTATGGTTCGGAATTAGTTAACTAGTAATTTTAGCAGTCAATATAGTGCCTATCACTATCATGGTAGTCTGCAGATGGCTAACAGTCTCTGTTGTTCGGCTGAGCTTTCTCTATATTTTAAACAACAGAAACTGTTGAGGAGAGAATAAATAAACTGTTGCTTCAATTATGTTTTTCACTTTGTTGTTTAGTTTATTGGCATATTTTTGGACCATATACATCTGCTTGCAGAAATCTTGTGAAACATTCAAATATGTTCTCTTGCAGCTTAGCTGAAGCTCTTGATATGCAGCCTCCTGTTATGCCAGATGATGGACATACAACAAGGGTAACTACGGCGTCAGAGTTATCCCCTTCTGGGAAACATTTTTCTGCAGTAGAACCTATCTGGGATGATGAAGACACAAAGGCATTTTATGAGTCTTTGCCTGATCTCAGGTTTCCCTGCGTTTTGATCATATTTTACTTCCGTCTACAGTTTGGAGAACTGCAGTAATTGTACTATGTCATTATTTTGAACCTATGTATATCCTTTTGAGCAGAGTATTCGTGCCTGGTGTACTATTGGGAGAAGCTGAACCAAAGTTGGTAGATCAACATGGAAAGGTTCACGAACAAACTGGTGTAAGAAGGGTCTCTCATACTCACGAAATTTGTGCTGTACAACATAAAGGCTCATTTTGTGGTTGCTTTTGTGTGCTCATCTTTAAAATTACCGTGAGGAACTTGCGAAATTCTGTGTGGTAATGAAACTAAAGCTAGATAAATTATGTTATCCAATGATCACCATTACATCTAATCTCATATGTTTTGCAATTAGACTGACAAAAGTAGCTAGTCAAACACCTAAAAATGGGTCAAGCAAACAAGATTATCATAATAAACAGTGACGCCAAATGGAGCTTACATGATGTTCAATAATATTTGTCTTAATGAACAGAATTATCAAATATTGCCATGTCGAGTTGGTAATTTCTGACTATGTAGCCAGCTCATTCTTTTTATTCTAAATTTTCCATATTTTCTTTTACTTGAAAGTTTGCCCCCGTTTGGTTACTCCCGCATACTTCCTTGTCTTTTTATCACATGCTGCCATCGTCTCCCCCCTACTGTCATGACTTATGCTAATTAACCTTTTAGTGTGGAGTACCTTTTTTTGAGATAGCTGCTAGATTTTTTCTAGGCCATTGCACCTGACCCCACTTTATTTATATCTTCATAAAGTATTTGACCAATCTGTGGCAAATATGCTAAATTTTGTTTTAGGAGCATAAATTGGAACAAGGAGCTGAAGTTCAAAACAATGCTGAAGCTTCTGTCCCTGAGCACCAGTTGGAAGGAAAAACAAATGTTGGATCCAAGAATAGAGAAAAAAAAGATAAAACAGGCAAAGAAATTTCTAAAGAAAAAGAGGCTGATCAAAAAGGAGATATTGAAAGAGAAAAAGTAAGAGTCACAGATGGCGCAAGTTTGGACAACCTGCTTCAGAGGCTGCCAAGGTGTGTGAGCCGAGATCTAATTGACCAATTGACGGTAATAACAAGTTGACAACTGGTCAACTGCATTACATACTTCTGTGCATTTGAGATGGTTCCACCTTATTCTTAAACTCCATTTATTCATTCTTTCAGGTGGAGTTTTGCTATCTGAATTCTAAAGCAAACAGGAAGAAACTTGCACGAGCTTTATTCAATGTTCCAAGGACTTCGTTGGAACTGTTACCTTTCTACTCCCGTTTAGTTGCCACTTTGTCCACATGCATGAAGGATCTCCCAAGTATGCTCTTGTCAATGCTTGAAGAAGAGTTTAACTTTTTGATGAACAAGAAGGTTTGTCTTGTATTCATGTATTTCTTGGTCCTTGTTGTCGATAATACACTGTTTTATTTGACACTTGTAAGAAAAAATGTTTTTGGTTCTTTCAATTTTTTTACCGCTCCATTGTTCTGTGGTGACATATGTAATTCAAATTCAGTATAACTAACAGGGTTATCTACTTTGCAGCACTAATTATTGTTCTCTGTTATATTCCTCCTTTCAGGATCAGATCAAAATCGAAACAAAAATTAGAAATATTAGATTTATTGGGGAATTGTGCAAATTCAATATTGCTCCATCAGGCCTTGTTTTTAGTTGTTTGAAGGTAAGCAAATCAAATAAATCCAGTTACGGAATTAGTGCTTTCCTGTTTATTATGCTTCTGTTGAGTTTTTAAATTCCCTGTGTTCTTGTTTAACTACCTTTTGGATGGTACAGAATAGTTCTGTTCCACGTGGAATAATAATTAGCGCACTAAATGTGGTAGGCAGTACAAAGGTTAACTAGATAGGCTGGGAAACATAGTTAGCTATGTATGTTCCAAATCACTGATACAAGTGGATGTGTCATGCTGTGATCACGTGGGTAATTTCTGACCACATGGAAAGGCATGGCATTTCCTGCGGATGAAGGTTTCAGACCACACTATTGATTTTGTCTTTCTCCGATGAAAAATTCTCGCCTGTCTGTTTTCTTCTGGTAAGACCATATCCCAACTTTCCACTTTTGTTGCGAGCTAGCTGGGAGCTTGTGCTCAGCTGGCAACTATTAGACCTTTTCTGTGTGCGAGGTCCAAGCTGCACGCTCATTTGTGCTTATTAACTTTTATCCTTTTAGTTGCCAAAGCATTACACCCTACTCAATTGCGCAAATCCTCTCACTTGTGAAGGACTGGAGAGACCCTAGGCATTGAAGGGTTTTGCGGAATGCGCCCTTCATTATTCTTATTTAAAGTTGACAAGTCGAAGGTGCTGTAATCCGGCTGAGTCGCCACTATGCAGAATGATGTCTTTGCCCAATGTGACCCTATCCCCTGGCCGGTTGCCCCTTCACATCCTTATCTGGTATTGATGCACAGCTGGCTGCTGCTATGCTGAATGCGCCTTTGACAAATGCCCCAACTTCATTATCTCTTTTGTAAAGTTGATGGGCTGAAGGTGCCATGATCCGACGCGGCAGATAGCCATAGCTACGCTGAATGCCCCTCACTTCATGATCTTTATTTAGAAGTTGGCAGCATGACTAGCGTGCATACATCCATACAAAATGGATATAATTTATCATATTGCAAGCTTGCAACACCACAAATCAATCAATTTGCAACTGCCAACTTAATTTGGTCATTGTGATTATTTGCATTTTCAGGCTTGCCTAGATGATTTTAGCCATCATAACATTGATGTGGCCTGCAATCTTCTTGAGACCTGCGGGCGCTTTCTTTATCTCTCACAAGGAACTACAGTTCGCATGTCAAACATGCTGGAAATACTGAGGAGGTTGAAAAATGTGAAGAATTTGGATCCACACCACAGCACACTTGTAGAGAACGCCTATTACTTATGCAAACCACCAGAAAGATCTGCCAGAGTCTCTAAAGTCCGGCCACCTCTGCATCAGGTAAGTCTTTTTATCTTTTTCTGTTCTTTCTGGTATTTTCAGACTTATGTGTGCATAAATTGTTACATTGAAGAACTAATATTGTCTTTCTATGCATGCAGTACATAAGGAAGCTGCTTTTCTCAGATCTTGATAAAACAAGTGTTCAGCATGTTCTTCGTCAGTTACGCAAGTTACCTTGGGCTGAGTGTGAGGAGTACCTGGTGAAATGTTTTCTCAAGGTTCACAAGGGAAAATATAGCCAAGTTCATCTGATTGCTCTTCTAACTGCTGGTCTTAGTCACTATCATGATGATTTTCATGTGGCTGTGGTAGATGAGGTGAGTTACCTTGCTGAAACAGATGGTTTGGAAAAACTTTGGCTGAGACGGTAAACCATTGCATGAGAAGTCGGTAGCAGAATTCATTTCACATTTCACATAAAAATATTATATATGGCGTGTAAAGTTGTACCATGAATAGTGGACCAGTTTTCCAGCCTATCATGTGCACTCGTATAGTCATATGTCTATCTCCGTTCTCTCTTTACGTTCTCTGTGTTTGGTGCTCAACTTTGTTTCTTCTTTCTTTCCTTGAGCTCCGACTGTTCTTTAAAAAATGCTTAGCAAGTGTATTCCATATTTTCGTATATTTTTGTATTTGAGATTTATTTTGTCTTTTTAGTTGAGATTACTAGCATGTTGTTATTTTGTAGAGCATTATAAAAATCTTGTATTACGCATATGTAACAGTAACATAGTATATCAAGGAACAAAGTTTGATCCCCTTTATTTAATGACACTTTGATTATAAAAGGATTAGCTGATGTAGTGGTTTCCTTGTATCTGGATTCAGGTTCTAGAAGAGATTAGAGTTGGACTTGAGCTGAATGACTATGCAATGCAACAGCGACAACTTGCCCACATGCGATTCCTTGGGGAGCTGTATAACTACGAGCATATTGATTCATCAGTTATATTTGACACATTGTACCTTATTACTGTATTTGGTCATGGAACACTGGAAGTGAGTAAACACATCCAAACTTACTAGCTATCTTTACTTTGTTTTCTTTATATTGTTATTTCAGCAATCCATTTTCTAGCTTATACAGTGCGAAGTTTTTCCAATTTAGTATGTCTTAAAGAAACACATGCTCTTATAAATATGATAATGTTCTTGATAACTAGAGTACCTTTTACCGTGCTATTCTTCAACTTATTTTTATTCTTAAATTCATTGTTTAACGTGCTTGGTATGCATAATTATTCATTCGAACTGTATGCCTTATGAATCTCCCCCAAAAAAGGTTTGCATCTCTTTTCTGCGATCCTGGATAAGTATGCTGCAAACGTAAAGAAGTTACTAGATTCTCATTCTTTCTCTCTAATGCCTTGCGCATGCTTAATCATCTATTCTAAAGGAATCAATGTAATTTGTCACATAAGTGAATTTATCCTTTGGATTAATCCTGTGCAGCAAGATCTGCTTGATCCCCCAGAAGATTTCTTCAGGATAAGGATGATTGTTACACTTCTCCAGACGTGTGGTCACTATTTTGATAGAGGCTCTTCAAAAAGAAAGCTTGACAGATTTTTGCTACATTTTCAAAGATATATTCTGAACAAAGGGCCATTGCCACTTGATGTTGAGTTTGATGTGCAGGTAGTGTTGTTCTAAACACCAGCAACTTACTAGATGTTGCATTTTTAAAGCATAAATGCATGTCGAGTCTTCATTGTACTCCATCCGTTCCTAAATATATGTCTTTTTTAGAGATTTCAATATGGACTACATACGGAGCAAAATGAGTGAATCTACACTCTAAATATGTCTATATACATCTGTATGTAGTTTCTATTGGAATCTCTAAAAAGACTTATATTTAGGAACGGAGGGAATATATGTAAGCATATGGTTATGATACAATGTAAGTGGAGAAGAACTGTTATGATACATCAAGTTGAATGTCCAGTGCAAGGTGAGCCAATACAGTTCTGCTTGTTTTGTCTCTTTTCTGGACATCATAGCTATCAGGCTGTGACTTGAGAGATAGAGAAATTATCTGGATATAGTTGGTAGTGACATTTCAACATTTTGACCTGCAATGTTGAGTGGGTTGGCTTCAAACTTAGTATGGAAGCAAGGGGTACTTTGTCTGTCACCAATATGCAAAATATTAAATATCTAGAGAGATATGTGCATTTAGGAATGCCAAATGCGTATAAGTAACTGGATATTCTTGATTTTGTATTATCCAATTCATAATAATACGTTGTTGACAAAAGTCAGTCAGCAACTTAGCGTCGACTGTAACTTATGGCACACTGTTATTATTGTTTTAGATATCCTGTGCACTATGTTGGAGGACATGGAACTGTTTACTTCTTAGACCGGTTTATTGTGCTTAGTCTTTTACTTCCATGTTGAACTGCTTTAATTTGGTTAGCAAATTGTGCAGTACTCAAATAGCATGCTAGACCACAGTATATGTGATTATCCTTCTATAGATTAACTGATTAAGAGATGTCTCTAAAGTGAGTATAGCTCCTAATTTACTTTACAACTGCAGGACATGTTTGCTGAGCTACGGCCTAACATGACTAGGTATTCATCTCCAGAACTGTTGGCTTCTGCTCTGGCTGAGCTTGAAGAAAATGAGAAGACGAAACAATCCGAAAGTGCTGCTTCTGATGTCAGCTGCAAGAGCTCAGCAAACAGGCCTGACAAAAATGGCAGGGGCCACGAAGAAGTAGCAGACAGTGAAAGCTACTCAGGTAGCAGAAGCATCTATCGCGATGGAAGTGAAGATGGAGATTCTCTGTACGAAGAAAACTCAGATGGCAGGTCAGGGAATGGGGTTGTAGATGACGATGACACCAGGCCTTCTGGTTCTGATGAAGAAGAAAGGGTCCAGGTTAGACATAAGGTGGTGCAAGTTGACCCTAAGGAGCAGGAAGACTTTGACCGGGAGCTGAGGGCCCTTCTACAGGAAAGCTTGGAGTCGCGCAAGTTGGAGCCACGGGTGAAATCCACTTTGAATATGACTGTACCGATGAAAATCGTTGAGGGGTCAAAGGACTCGAGAGCCACTGAAAGAGAGAGTGGAGAAGAGCTTACAGCTGAGGAAAGTGGTAATGCTGGGGGCGGTAGTGAGGTCAAGGTGTGCGTCAGGGTGCTTGTGAAGAAAGGGCACAAGCAGCAGACAAGGCAAATGCTCATTCCTGGGGACTGCTCACTCGTTCAGAGCACAAAGCAGCAAGAGGCGGCTCTGCTCGAGGAGAAGCAAAACATCAAGCAGAAAATCCTGGAATACAACGAGAGGGAGGAGGAAGAATTCAACGCATCATCATTCCAAACTGGGTTCTGGGGTCAAGGAGGAAGCAGCGCAGGCGGCAGTATCGGCTCGGCCGGTCGTGGTTCATGGGACGGTTCAAACAGAGGCGGTCGCGGCCGGCAGCGGTACTACATCGCCGGCGGGATCTATCATGGCTATGGCAGGGGAAGGTGACCTGCCTCGTGGTGCTAACTAAAATCGCGGTTTAATTCACCGCTGCCTTGCGAAATGGAAACCCAAATGATGAACTAACGTAATTTTGGAAGTGGCCTACTCTGCTGGGCAAATAGCCCCCATGTTTACAGTCACTTGTAAGTGGGTTTCGTCCCCGGTAACAGGTTTAGGATGGCACTTTTTTTCTTTCGACTGGTTTAGGCGGTTTCTCTTGTACATAAGATGTTCTTGGTCACTCTTCCCTCAAAAAAAAAAACTTGCCTCAAATAAAAGATGTTCTAAGTCTTCTTTGTATTTTGTGTTAAATTTTGACTAGAGATTCAACTAACAAAATATTAATGCATGTCATCAAAATTTATATTGTTGGATTTGTATTTAAATGCAGTTTCCAATTATATTATTTTTATGACATGCATTAATATTTTATTAGTTAAATTTAAGGTCAAAATTTGACATAGAATATGAAGGGGACTAATAAACCAGGAGGGGGGTAGTATCTCAGAAGATGAAGAATAGCTTCCTTCCTTGAGTTCCCCAAAAGGTCTGCAGCCTTGTTAAAAAAAATGTCTGCAGCTGCAAACGGTAGAATCTGAGCACGAGGATGACAGTCCACTCCGATCTACTCTACCACCCACCTTTTATCAGTGCATTGTTACTCGCTTGAGCTGTTCCCGTCCTCGGTGCCTCATGCATGATTTAAAGGCTGGACCACAGCCTTCCCCCTTCTCCGCGCCATGATTAAGGCTCTGACCCAGCACGCGCTTGTGCATATCTGCCATGAGCATCCATCGAGCTTTCCACTCAACAATTACGAGGGGGGCACACCGCGGGCACGAGCCCCCTATGCGGAGCGGAGCTAGCCCAATTGGATCGCCCGGCAGTGGTGGTGCCAAGGCCACCACTAGGGCGCGCCCGACCGACGTTGCGTCAAACGGCTGTGCAGCCACAGGGAAGCGCATCTCGCATGCGAATCCATCATCCATGGATCGCTCGCGGCTCGGCCCCCCTGCTCTGATCCGCTCCCCCCTCGGGCCACAGTACAGAATCCATATCTTCACTCCTCCTTTTACGCTGGATATGGGCATCCATCACAGTACGGCCACCCGCTCCCCGCACAGTTACACACGACACACGAGTAGCATCCTACTACTGCATGTGGAGGCGGACCCACGCAATGCGAGTAAAGCATATGTGCGCGAGTGACTCATCGGGCAGCCATGTAACCTCGCCGGCATTGGCGAGCAGGGCGCGGGTCAGCCGGGGGCAAAGGCTGGCCATCCATAGTTGCGGGAGCACTAGGGGGAGACGGGGGGAGAAATAGTATCCGGGCGGCCTTTGGAATCTCGGGCGAGGAGTGGATTCTGTCACGGTGTCACCCGCCTTTCTTTCTTTCTTTCCCCAAGGAATCTGATGTGCGTCCGCCCTGGCCCGGCCCTGTGTGGGGGGTGGAGCCTGGCTTTTCGAGGGTTTTGACTCTTGGGGTGGAAGGAAGGGAGGGATCTGCGAGAGCGGCGTTTGTTTGCTAGACTAGATTCTGCGTCGCGTTGCCAACCAAGTTGGTTACCTCTTTTAGAGTGGCGCGAATAAACTGAGTGCTTCCTGCCGCTGCCTACGAGCTTGCTTTAGGCCCCCCTCCTCTGGTGCTCTCTCTCTTTTCACTACGGCTTGTTCCTCTTGATCCTAGTTGGATAAAGCCGCCACGTCCACGTCCGTGCGCACACATAATATCTAACCCTCCTCTCCCTCTCGATCTCATCTCAGGTGGCCTTTGATGTGGAAAAGCAATGCAAATGCGCGGCTACATTGTGTTTATGAGTGGGTGCCTTGCTCCGTGTGCAAAGCTATCTTCTTTAGTTTGTGATGACATGACTCGTC
>NC_057797.1:625160745-625164447 GCF_018294505.1 Triticum aestivum
CAAGCTAACCCTTCCCCTTGCGGTTGTAGGTACGGCTATAGCCCTCTGTGTAGGCGTCGGCGACGGGAGGGAGGGGGGGGGGGGTCATCGAAGCCGTCGGAGACATCGGAGGAGGAGATGATGTCGGCCATCCGACGGACAACGCGCGCCTACTGCTTTGCCAGCCAGACGGCTTTCACTTCGACAGCTCGATGCCAAGCCGAAGCGCCTTGGCGTTCTTGCAACGGTCTAAGCCGTGGTGAACAAGCAGCAGAGGACCGCCACAACAAGTTGCTCTTCCGCATCAACCATCGACTGGACATGGGACCGACAAGAGTAAGCTACCTCCACCACAACCGCCTTCTCGCTCACCTACTGCCTCTCACGGCGTGCGGCGCACGCCTTCGATTTGGGAGTCCGTATCTGTGGTGCTGCGGGCACGAGCACCCACAGGTGACCGTGCGGAGCAGCCGCCGAAGAGGTTGGAGTGGGCCTTGGAGAGGCCAGTGGGAAGCGGAGTTGCACGAGGGTCAGCGCCGGCGTCCGCACTGTGTTTCCGGGCGACAGTGGACAAAGCGGATGTCGAGCTACCGCCCCTGTCCACCAGTGATCGTTGCAGCGCGATGCAGTTGGCGAGTGTTGGGAAACGTACTAATTCAAAAAAATTCTTACGATCACGCAATATCTAACTAGGAGATGCATAGCAACGAGACGGGAGAGTGTGTCCATGTATCCTCGTAGACCGAAAGCGGAAGCGTTATGTAACGCGGTTGATGTAGTTGAACGTTTTCACAATCCAACCGATCCAAGTACTGAACGTACGGCACCTCTGTCATGATCTCCATCGTCACCGGCTTGACACCTTGATCTCCATCGTAGCATCGTTGTCGTCTCGCGAACTATTTCTTCTACGACTACCTCTACCGCTTAGTGATAAAGTAAAGCAATTACATGGCGATTGCATTTTATACAATAAAGCGACAACCATAAGGCTCCTGCCAGTTGCCGATAACTTTTACAAAACATGATCATCTCATACAACAATTTATATCTCATCACGTCTTGACCATATCACATCACAATATGCCCTGCAAAAACAAGTTAGACGTCCTCTACTTTGTTGTTGCAAGTTTTACGTGGCTGCTATGGGCTTCTAGCAAGAGCCGTTCTTACCTACGCATCAAAACCATAACGATTTTTCGTCAAGTGTGTTGTTTTAACCTTCAACAAGGAACGGCCGTGGTCAAACTCGATTCGGTTTGGGCTTGGGAGAGGGAGAAGGAAAGGGGGGCCGCGCCCCCCAACCCTAGTCCAATTCGGTTTGGGCTTGCGGGGGCACCTCTTGTGGAAGTCTCCCTCTCTCCATTATGGCCCAATAGGCCCATTAACTTTCCCGGGGGGTTCCGGTAGCCTCCCGGTACTCTGAAAAATCTCTGAACTTTATTGGAACCATTCTGGTGTCCGTATATAACCTTCCAATATATCAATCTTTACCTCTTGACCATTTCAATACTCCTCGTCATGTCCGTGATCTCATCCGGGACTCCGAACAAACTTTGGTCACCAAAACACATTACTCATAATACAAATCGTCATCGAACGTTAAGCGTGCGGACCCTACGGATTCGAGAACTATGTAGACATGACCGAGACACATCTCCGGTCAATAACCAATATCAGAACCTGGATGCTCATATTGGCTCCTACATATTCTACGAAGATCTTTATCGGTCAAATCGCATAACTACATACGTTATTCCCTTTGTCATCGGTATGTTACTTGCCCGAGATTCGATCATCGGTGTCCTCAAACCTAGTTCAATCTCATTACCGGCAAGTCTTTTTACTCATTTCGTAATGCATCATCCCGCAACTAACTCATTAGTCACATTGCTTGCAAGGCTTATAGTCATGTGCATTACCGAGAGGGCCCAAAGATACCTCTCCGATACTCGGAGTGACAAATCATAATCTTGATCTATGCCAACTCAACAAACACCTTCGGAGACACCTGTAGAGCATCTTTATAATCACCCAGTTATGTTGTGACGTTTGATAGCACACAAGGTGTTCCTCTGGTATTCGGGAGTTGCATAATCTCATAGTCAGAGGAATATGTATAAGTCATGAAGAAAGCAATATCAATAAAGCTAAACGATCATTTATGCTAAGCTAACAGATGGGTCTTGTCCATCACATCATTCTTTAATGATGTGATCCCGTTCATCAAATGACAACACATGTCTATGGTCAGGAAACTTAACCATCTTTGATTAACGAGCTAGTCAAGTAGAGGCATACTAGGGACACTCTGTTTTGTCTATGTATTCACACATGTACTAAGTTTCCGGTTAATACAATTCTAGCATTAATAATAAACATTTATCATGATATAAGGAAATATAAACAACAACTTTATTATTGCCTCTAGGGCATTTTTCCTTCAGTCTCACACTTGCACTACAGTCAATAATCTAGTTCACATCGCCATGTGATTTAACACCAATAGTTCACATCACCATGTGACCAACACCCAAAGGGTTTACTAGAGTCAATAATTAGTTCACATCACCATGTGATTAACACCCAAAGAGTACTAAGGTGTGATCATGTTTTGCTTGTGAGAGAAGTTTAGTCAAGGTGTCTGCCACATTCAGATCCGTATGTATTTTGAAAATTTCCATGCCTACAATTGTAACACCCTCGATGCGGCTATATCTCCCACGTGTCGAAGCACGACTTAGAGGCATAACCGCATTGAAAGCAATGTCGCAAGTGAGGTAATCTTCACACAACCCATGTAATACATAAGGGAAAGAGATACATAGTTGGCTTACAATTGCCACTTCTCACAAATACATGAATAAAGCATTACATCATCCAAATACAATCAGGGCCCGACTACGGAGCCAAAATAAAAGAAGACTACCCCAAATGCTACACAGATCCCCGATCGACCCCAACTGGGCTCCACTGCTGATCAACTAGAACGAAAACAACACAAAGGACAAGATCTTCATCGAGCTCCTCCTGAGCTTGGTTGCGTCACCTGGAATGGCATCATCGGCACCTGCAAGCTGGTTTTGGAAGTATCTTTGAGCCACGGGGACTCAGCAATCTCGCACCCTCGCGATCAAGACTATTTAAGCTTATAGGAAGGGTAAAAGGTATGAGGTGGAGCTGCAGCAAGCGACTAGCATATATGGTGGCTAACATACGCAAATGAGAGCGAGAAGAGAAGGCAAAGCACGGTCGAACAACTATGATCAAGAAGTGATCCTAGCGTCAAGCATAACTCCAACACCGTGTTCACTTCCCGGACCCCGCCGGAAAAAGACCATCACGGTTACGCACGCGGTTGATGCATTTTAAATAAGGTCAACTTCAGGTTTTCTACAACCGAACATTAACAAATTCCCATCTGCCCATAACCGCGGGCACGGCTTTCGAAAGTTCATAACCCTGCAGGGGTGTCCCAACTTAGCCCATGACAAGCTCTCACGGTCAACGAAGGAATAGACCTCCTCCCGAGACATTCCGATCAGACTCGGTATCCCGGTTCTACAAGACATCCTCGACAATGGTAAAACAAGTCCAGCAAAGCCGCCCGATGTGCCGACATCCTGATGGGAGCTGCACATATCTCGTTCTCAGGGCAACACCGGATAGGTCAAGCTACGAGTAAAACCAGCCCTCAAGTTTCCCTAAGGTGGCCCCACAGGC
>NC_057797.1:625164764-625167138 GCF_018294505.1 Triticum aestivum
GCTGGCCTAACCCAAGGGAAAAAGGCTAGGTGGCGAATGGTAAAACCAAGGTTGGGCCTTGCTGGAGGAGTTTTATTCAAAGCGAACTGTCAAGGGGTTCCCATTATACCCAACCGCGTAAGGAACGCAAAATCCGGGAACATAACACCGATATGATGGAAACTAGGGCGGCAAGAGTGGAACAAAACACCAGGCATAAGGCTGAGCCTTCCATCCTTTACCAAGTATGTAGATGCATTAATTAAATAAGATATATTGTGATATCCCAACAAGTAAACATGTTCCAACAAGGAACAACATCTCCATGTTCCAACAAGGAACAAACTTCAATCTTCACCTGCAACTAACAACGCTATAAGAGGGGCTGAGCAAAGCGGTAACATAGCCAAACAACGGTTTGCTAGGACAAGGTGGGTTAGAGGCTTGGTTCAACAATATGGGAGGCATGATAAGAAAGTGGCAGGTATCGCAGCATAGGCATAGCAAAAGAGTGAGCATCTAGCAAGCAAAGATAGAAGTGATTTCGAGGGTATGGTCATCTTGCCTGAAATCCTGCAAGGAAGAAGAACGAGTCCATGAAAAAGACAAACGGGCGTAGTTGAACGGGTCCTCACAAACACGACGTTACCGGATCCAACCCGAAGGAGCAAACACCGGAAAGAAGCACACAACATAGTAAACAACCAACACATGAACATGATATGATATGCGGGATGCGGTATGCGATGCATATGCATGATTTGCAAGGGAATGAAAGAACCCGACCTCAACTTGGAAATCCAAGTGTGCCACTGGAAAGGTGAGATGAAGTCACTTGAAAACGATATAAAGAACACCGGAATCGGAGTCATGGTTTGGAAATGGCAAGCAATTCAAATATGGCACCGGTCTGCGATATACAGCAAGTAGTCACCTAAATGCAACAAGATGAACATGCAACAGCACTCAAACATGGCAACAAAATATATGTCAGGGATCCATACATGATGCTTAACAAAAGATGAACACTGAGCTACGGCCAATTCATCCATTAACAGGTTCAAACAAGCATGGCAAAAGAGCAAACGGCAAACAGATTTCAGACTTGGTGAAATTAACACTTGTCTGGAATTTCAGATCAGGTAGCACACTTTGGAGTATGAAAACTATATGCTACAGGGCCTGAACATGGCAAAGTAAAGCATGGCATGAAGCTACTCAAAGAGCTTAACAAAAGTCCCTTAGTGACCTTGAGCCAAAAGGGATCAGAAAATACAATTGCAAGCATGTGAACATGACAAAAACATAATCAAGTTACAGACTTAGAGAAAAACTGGAGCATGCAAATCAGATAACAAGTAGGCATGTTTACGAGATCGATGCACTCACTACAGAGCATGTCATGACAATCTAAGCATACACCCATCAAAAATACACATTATACAAGCTAGACATGGCAAGAACAATAACATAGCATGCACGGATCAACTACAACATCCTCGGCAAAATCGCTAACAAGTAGACAATCTGCCCAAATTCACGAAATAACAAAAGTAGAGCTCGATTGACTCAAGCTAGGGTGCTCCATAATTGCAAACAAAGACATGGATGGATAGAGCACTACAAGATTAACAAATCATCCTTACTGATCATCCTCAAAAGAGGCACGGATCACTAGGAAACAACATGAACATATGGCATATTGAGATAAACAGATCAAGGACTTAGTGGAATTGCTAAGTCCCTGAAATCAGCATTAACGAATGCACCACTTTGCAAGCTTGTGCTAGTCACCACACACATCACAAAAATACATGGATGGCACCTCTGGAAAGATGACAAAGCATATAGAAAAACTCATGTAGAGCTCAGGGGCATAACATGCACACATTAATCATGGCAAAAATGACAAATAGCTATTTGGTGTAGCAGATCTGACAATTATCTCAAGTAGCACTCTTCCAACAGCATTTCGGGCATCAAGATGAACTCAAATGAAAATGATGCAATGAGATGAAATGCTGTGCTCTCTGAGACGAACATTCTGATATGCTATATGCCCAAAACGGATCTACGGATGCAGAGTTATGGCATGATGAACATGGGCATATGAATCTGGGAATTTCGGGGACTTGGTGGAATTTATACCTCCGCGAAAAGTCAATGCGGGACGGAGATATCCGGGACGAGGAGATCCGGATCGAGGGGCCGCGTTTGGATGAGATCCCGGTGGATCTCATCCCGATCCACCGGATCTCACCGGAGAGGACGACGACGGCCGGAGGGAGGACGACGCCGGCAAGGTCGGTGGCGAGCTCTGCGGCGGAGGCGGCGGCCGGCGGCGAGGGAACATGGCGGCGGGGCGATGGCAGCAAGGAGAGGTGCGGGCGCCGAT
>NC_057797.1:625167540-625175137 GCF_018294505.1 Triticum aestivum
GTCGTGGCTCGGGCGGGCCGGCCTCAGGCCCCGCGGGCTGCGGCGGCGGGAGGAGAGAGAGAGGGTGACGTGGCGGCGCGGGATTTGCCGTGGACGGTGGTGCGGACACGTCCGGCCGGGATGGACACGTCCGGCGGCTGGAGGTGGAAGAAGGCTAGGGTTCATCCACGAATTTCGGGAGGGGAGCACATATTTATAGGTAGAGGGAGCTAGGAGAGTCCAAATGAGGTGCGGTTTTCGGCCACGCGATCGTGATCAAACGACCGAGATGATGGAAGAGGTTTAGGTGGGTTTTGGGCCACTTTGGAAGGGTGTTGGGCTGCAACACACACGAGGCCTTCTCGGTCCCTCGGTTAACCGTTGGAGCATCAAACGAAGTCCAAATGGTACGAACTTGACAGGCGGTCTACCGGTAGTAAACCAAGGCCACATGAGAAGTCTCGGTCCAATCCGGAAGCGTTTAACCCCCACACACGGAATGAAGGCAGAATGGACCAGCGAAGGAGATAGGAGCATCGGAATGCATAACGGACAACGGGGAAAATGCTCGGATGCATGAGACGAACATGAATGCAAATGCGATGCACATGATGACATGATATGCAATGCATGACACACAAGCAATGACAACGCAACAACAACGAATAACTGGAGGACACCTGGCACATCGGTCTCAGGGCGTTACAACTCTGCACCACTACGAGAGGATCTCGTCCCGAGATCAAGAATGGCACCGGAGGGACAACAGAAAAGAAAAGAAAAAGAGGTAAAGCTAACTTGCTCCTTTGACCCATGAGTGAAAAAAAGAACCTTTCAAAAGTTAAACAAATTGAAAGAAAGAATACAATGGAGACGAACGAAGTTGAAAACACTCCGTTAGAAAAGAGGGACAAGGAAGAACAACTTCGAGCAGCACCCCGGTTGAGAAGTTATGCAAGACTTGATAAAATGAAAGAACTTGGGCAGCATGCACACACTCCAGTTAAATGGATAAACCCAGGAAAAACACGATCCTGACAAAACAAGAAGATGGGTTGAAGAGAGCAACAACACAATGCCTCCGGGAGAAAAGAAAGAATGGAATGGAATGAACGAAGGGAAACAAGATCTTCTATCTCGAATGAGCTTGAAAAGGCATCCTTAGGAAAAGTGCCGAACGGAATTGTTGGAAAACCAACAACGAAAAGAGTAAGCTTATTGTGGGCTTATGGAAGACAACTCAAAATTATGAGGTGAAATACTGCCACTCACGGAAAAGATTTGATTGGATTGATATCAACAAGGAGACGAGAAAGTAATTTCACCGGGAAAGATAGATGAAGAAATTGGATCATATATTATCACCATTAATAGCAACAATCCTTAGGGAAGACTTTAGGTGAAAATATTACCCAATATAACTCGAATGGCGAGATTGATGGATTTAAAATATCTCATTCTTGATAACTTGTGAATCATGGAGCGCGACGGGAAATTATCAAGAACGACATAACACCACCTCAAAAGATATGCATGAAAGAATAGCACTCCGAATTGCAATATGAAGAAAGCTTGAGCTTCTTAGAACAGAATCTCGATGAACACTTCAAGAATGAATTAAATCATAGATGAACCATCATGTAGAACCTCCATGAAGAACTCCGGTAACAAAAGGATAACGAGAAGAAAAAGTAAGTTGAAAACACGAGGTGAAACCTTGTAACGATTTAGATGAATCTGCGTGGTGAAATGATTGAGAGAACTTGGGACTCCAGGAAAGAATAGATAAAGCATCTCGAATCGATAATTTGATATGTTGAACCACTCCGGAAAAAGAATTAATCACTTGAATGGAACAAGAATAAGAATTATGTTATGTGTATCCTTCAACAATTTAATTGCTGACAAGCAACGGATTTGACATACTACTTATTCTCGTAGAAAGGATTAAGATAGATATAGCACAAACTTGAGAAAGTCTTTAACGATCCACCGGTAGAATTTGAAAAGCACGAATGCATAGATATGATGCACGAAGGAAGAAAAACTCTTGAACGAACCACCGTAAGAATTGCAAAGAACGATTAAGACATGAAGACACACCGGGAAGGATTATGAACTGAACGAGGACACTTGAGAGAATTTAGATACAAGTGAATGAAGGGATCACAAACTGATTAGAGAATATTGAATGACACACCAGTAAGATTTAGAGAAAGAGAGCTGAAAGCTGAGAATGAATACTTCTGAGGTGATGGGCTCCGGAGAATCAAACTGAAAAGACTCTTGAATTGCTCCGGATAGGTGAAAAAAAATTCTCACAATCCAAAAACAACTATGAGAGGATGGCAACAAGCTAGAATGACGAGTCTTGAAGAGACAAGAACAAGATTGGGAGAAAATCTTCTTCGGTCTTCACATGATGAGAAAAAACCACCAAATTGTTGAGATACTCCGGGATGAAAAATGGAAGGTTGAGCCAACGATGAAAATAATTTGAAAGATCTTGGAGAAATACATATGACTGATGATGATTCATTCTTACGTCACACTTTGAAAGATTTGAGAATAGCTCCGGTAAAATAAGAAGAGTCAGGTAAGATCCTGGGAAAAGACCTGTGGGTTAGGGCCCACTCAAAAGAAACACCGTTGAACGATTCAAAAGAGAGAAAGCACCGGTTGAATTAAATGACTTGAATGAGGGAACATCCTCGAAAGAGCTTGAACGAAAGCAGAGTGTAAGCATGAATCTTCGAGATATCTTGAGCACTCCGGAATAAATGAATAGCGAGAAATGAAATATTATGAGGTGCACCGGTACGAGAAGGCATTTGAAACGAGGGAAGGATATGATCAACAAAGCTTGAATTAGTTCCACCGGAGAAGAAAGAGAATGAATAATGATGAACTTGTAGAGCATCTTCATGAGAAACACCGGGTAAAAACATGAAGGAAAAAAGAATGGAGAGAATTCTCATGAATAAAAGGATACTTGATTAAGAAATCTAAGTCCTTGAAGAAAAGGGGTGGGAGGGTGGGAAAACAAAGACAACTTGGAGATGGATGAAACAAACACCGTTGAGAAGAAATGATAATTGATCTTGCTGATGGAGAGAAAGATGGGATCATCTCGAAGAGAAACGCATCGGTAAGATTTGGAGTATGAGAACACCATTTAGGAAAGGTATGGAATCAACATTTGACTTCGAAGCAACTCGAATACCACAACTCAAAGCAAAACAAAGTATTGGCTTGCAGAATAAGCCAAAACAAACATATGATAGAGATTTCGTCCGAAGTTTTCGTGGTGGGGCCTACACGGGCTCAATCGTACAACACCATCATGTACAAGGCAGTGCACATGACATACGAAGCGTCCCCGAGTCGGCATAGCCAAGGACTCTTTAAGACACAACGAGACCACTGTAAAACCAACCGTGGATAGGCGGACCACTAGACGTCGAACCCCAATTTCAAATCATACATCTGTCGGAAAGATATCCTAAGAGCTACTTGAATTCCCACTTATAAACTCCCGAAATTTTCCCGGTTATGCAATCAGGTGTTGGGGATACAGGGGAAGCATACTATCTCACCCAAACTAGCAAATCCTACATCCAGCTGTATCCATCCTTCAACACATAACCAAGAAACCTTCAGAAATCGTCTACCTCAACCTTCGAAAAGCATCCGTTATACGAGTTCTGGCAATACTCCCGAACTCCCGCCCCAGTACTGGGTGGCGTCAAGGTTATCTCACCAACAACTGCATAAAAGAGATTTTCGATGTCGGCGAAACTAACTCAGGTATTCCAGAACTGCAACAATAAAATTGTGACGACAACACCTCGGAGCTCAACTTCCCGGGACACTGCCACAACCCCTAAAGATAGGAGGCACCAAGAACAATGTTCTCGTCACAAAACCATCGGAACGATTCCAAGATACCTGCGTGATCCTAAATTTTTTTTTAGTGAAATTTGAGAAGAGAAGAGTCAAAACTCTATGTCAGGATGCCTTACCAGAGCGATGAAGGGACTGGGGAGTAAAAAGAATTCCTAAACTCTACGATATATAATTCCTAAATGACTCAAAACATTTTTCAAGACTCAACAATGACTGCTAATAACGATCAAGCAGTGGGGGCTCCTAAGGTCAGGGAAGGCTCTGATACCAACTTGTAATGCCCTCGATGCGGCTATATCTCCCATGTGTCGAAGCACGACTTAGAGGCATAACCGCATTGAAAGATATGTCGCAAGTGAGGTAATCTTCACACAACCCATGTAATACATAAGGGAAAGAGATACATAGTTGGCTTACAATCGCCACTTCGCACAAATACATGAATAAAGCATTACATCATCCAAATACAATCAGGGCCCGACTACGGAGCCAAAATAAAAGAAGACTATCCCAAATGCTACACAGATCCCCGATCGACCCCAACTGGTCTCCACTGCTGATCAACTAGAATGAAAACAACACAAAGGACAAGATCTTCATCGAGCTCCTCCTAAGCTTGGTTGCGTCACCTGGAATGGCATCATCGGCACCTGCAAGCTGGTTTTGGAAGTATCTATGAGCCATGGGGACTCAGCAATCTCGCACCCTCGCGATCAAGACTATTTAAGCTTATAGGAAGGGTAAAAGGTATGAGGTGGAGCTGCAGCAAGCGACTAGCATATATGGTGGCTAACATACGCAAATGAGAGCGAGAAGAGAAGGCAAAGCACGGTCGAACAACTATGATCAAGAAGTGATCCTAGCGTCAAGCATAACTCCAACACCGTGTTCACTTTCCGGACCCCGCCGGAAAGAGACCATCATGGTTACACACGCGGTTGATGCATTTTAAATAAGGTCAACTTTAGGTTTTCTACAACCGGACATTAACAAATTCCCATCTGCCCATAACCGCGGGCACGGCTTTCGAAAGTTCATAACCCTGCAGGGGTGTCCCAACTTAGCCCATGACAAGCTCTCACGGTCAACGAAGGAATAGATCTCCTCCCAAGACATTTCGATCAGACTCGGTATCCCGGTTCTACAAGACATCCTCGATAATGGTAAAACAAGTCCAGCAAAGCCGCCCGATGTGCCAACATCCTGATGGGAGCTGCACATATCTCGTTCTCAGGGCAACACCGGATAGGTCAAGCTACGAGTAAAACCAGCCCTCAAGTTTCCCCGAGGTGGCCCCGCAGGCTGCCCATTTCGGACCAACACTTAGACAAGCACTGGCCCGGGGGGGGGGGTTAAAATAAAGATGACCCTTGGGCTAGCCTAACCCAAGGGAAAAAGGCTAGGTGGCGAATGGTAAAACCAAGGTTGGGCCTTGTTGGAGGAGTTTTATTCAAAGCGAACTGTCAAGGGGTTCCCATTATACCCAACCGCGTAAGGAACACAAAATCCGGGAACATAACACCGATATGACGAAAACTAGGGCGGCAAGAGTGGAACAAAACACCAGGCATAAGGCCGAGCCTTCCACCCTTTACCAAGTATATAGATGCATTAATTAAATAAGATATATTGTGATATCCCAACAAGTAAACATGTTCCAACAAGGAACAACATCTCCATGTTCCAACAAGGAACAAACTTCAATCTTCACCTGCAACTAACAACGCTATAAGAGGGGCTGAGCAAAGCGGTAACATAGCCAAACAACGGTTTGCTAGGACAAGGTGGGTTAGAGGCTTGGTTCAACAATATGGGAGGCATGATAAGCAAGTGGTAGGTATCGCAACATAGGCATAGCAAAAGAGCGAGCATCTAGCAAGCAAAGATAGAAGTGATTTCGAGGGTATGGTCATCTTGCCTGAAATCCCGCAAGGAAGAAGAATGAGTCCATGAAGAAGACAAACGGGCATAGTCGAACGGGTCCTCACAAACACGACGTTACCAGATCCAACCTGAAGGAGCAAACACCGGAAAGAAGCATACAACATAGTAAACAACCAACACATGAACATGATATGATATGCGGTATGCGGTATGCGATGCATATGCATGATTTGCAAGGGAATGAAAGAACCTGGCCTCAACATGGAAATCCAAGTGTGCCACTGGAAAGGTGAGATGAAATCGCTTGAAAACGATATAAAGAACGTCGGAATCGGAGTCACGGTTTGGAAATGGCAAGCAATTCAAATATGGCACCGGTCTGCGATATACAACAAGTAGCCACCTAAATGCAACAAGATGAACATGCAACATCACTCAAACATGGCAACAAAATACATGTCAGGGATCCATACATGATGCTTAACAAAATATGAACACTGAGCTACGGCCAATTCATCCATTAACAGGTTCAAACAAGCATGGCAAAAGAGCAAACGGCAAACAGATTTCAGACTTGGTGAAATTAACACTTGTCTGGAATTTCAGATCAGGTAGCACACTTTGGAGCATGAAAACTATATGCTACAGGGCCTGAACATGGCAAAGTAAAGCATGGCATGAAGCTACTCAAAGAGCTTAACAAAAGTCCCTTAGTGACCTTGAGCCAAAAGGGATCAGAAAATACAATTGCAAGCATGTGAACATGGCAAAAACATAATCAGGTTACAGACTTAGAGAAAAACTGGAGCATGCAAATCAGATAACAAGTAGGCATGTTTACGAGCTCGATGCACTCACTACAGAGCATGTCATGACAATCTAAGCATACACCCATCAAAAATACACATTATACAAGCTAGACATGGCAAGAACAATAACATAGCATGCACGGATCAACTACAACATCCTCGGCAAAATCGCTAACAAGTAGACAATCTGCCCAAATTCACGAAATAACAAAAGTAGAGCTCGATTGACTCAAGCTAGGGTGCTCCATAATTGCAAACAAAGACATGGATGGATAGAGCACTACAAGATTAACAAATCATCCTTACTGATCATCCTCAAAGGAGGCACGGATCACTAGGAAACAACATGAACATATGGCATATTGAGATAAACAGATCAATGACTTAGTGGAATTGCTAAGTCCCTGAAATCAGCATTAACGAATGCACCACTTTGCAAGCTTGTGCTAGTCACCACACACATCACAAAAATACATGGATGGCACCTCTGGAAAGATGACAAAGCATATAGCAAAACTCATGTAGAGCTCAGGGGCATAACATGCACACATTAATCATGGCAAAAATGACAAATAGCTATTTGGTGCAGCAGATCTGACAATTATCTCAAGTAGCACTCTTCCAACAGCATTTCGGGCATCAAGATGAACTCAAATGAAAATGATGCAATGAGATGAAATGATGTGCTCTCTGAGGTGAACATTCTGATATGCTATATGCCCAAAACGGATCTACGGATGCAGAGTTACGGCATGATGAACATGGGCATATGAATCTGGGAATTTCGGGGACTTAGTGGAATTTATACCTCCGCGAAAAGTCAACGGGGGACGGAGATATCCGGGACGAGGAGATCCAAATCGAGGGGCCGCGTTTGGATGAGATCCTGGTGGATCTCGTCCCGATCCACCGGATCTCACCGGAGAGGACGACGGCGGCCGAAGGGAGGACGACGCCAGCGAGGTCGGTGGCGGCGGCCGGGGTCGGCGGCGAGCTCTGCGGCGGAGGCGGCGGCCGGC